>NW_026282042.1:110000-122500 GCF_023373465.1 Oncorhynchus keta | reverse complement strand
ATAGTACAGTACAGTATAATATAGTGTAGTATAGTACAGTATAGCATATCATAGTATGGTATTATATAGTGCAGTATGGTAGAGTATAGTGTGGTCTAGTATAGCATAGTATAGTATAGTGCAGTATAGTATAGTATAGCATAGTATAGTATAGTGCAGTATAGTATAGTACAGTATAGTGTATTATATTATAGTATAGTATGGCACAGTACAGTATAGTATAGTATGGTACAGTAGAGTAGAGTACAGTATATTATAGTATAGTATATATATTATAGTATAGTATAGTACGGTAGAATATAATATAGTATACCATAGCACATCATAGTATAGTGTAGTATAGTACAGTATAGTGTAGTATATTACAGTAAAACACAGTAAAGTAAAGCATACCAAAGTATAGTAATGTATAGTATAGTCCATTCAAGTATAGTAAAGTAAGGTATAGCATAGTACAGTATAGTATAGTAAAGCATGATAAAGTATAGTAAGGTATAGCATAGTACAGTATAGTATATTAAAGCATAATAAAGTATAGTAAGGTATAGCATAGTACAGTATAGTAAGGTATAGCATAGTACAGTATAGTCCATTCAAGTATAGTAAAGTATTGTAAAGTATAGTAAGGTATAGCATAGTACAGTAAAGTATTGTAAAGCATAATAAAGTATAGGAAGGTATAGCATAGTACAGTATAGTATATTAAAGCATAGTACAGTTTTGTAAAGTATAGTAAGGTATAGTATAGTATTGAAAAGCATGGTAAGGTATATAGTACATTATTGTAAAGTATAGTAAAGTACAGCATAGTATACCTCTATGGCATGAGTGTACTGTTCCAGCCTGTTGTCGATCTTAGAGATGGGGATGGGAGGCTGGCTCTTCTTGATGCTGTTACTGTTTTAAAACAAGACATATTATTCCATCAACATCATTCTTTCATAGTACTCTGAGGTAGAGGTTAGGGTTGATAGTACTCTGAGGTGGGGTTAGGGTTGATAGTACTCTGAGGTAGAGGTTAGGGTTGATAGTACTCTGAGGTAGGGGTTAGGGTTGATAGTACTCTGAGGTAGGGTTAGGGTTGTATATTTCATTGCTAAGTAAAGGTATAGCTCATTCTTAAGACATCTAATGAATCCACACTCCTTTGATGGCTATTTTGGGTACAGCGAAGGATTAATGTGTGTCATAGTCTAAATAAAGTGATAGTAGACTTATACTCCTATGCTCTTCTTTCAAGTCAACCTGAAACCGTTTCAACACTTGTCTGACCCCAGGCCTCCTGCACGCCACAAGCATTACTCTTGCTTCAGGCAAGTGTAGTTTAACCCAACCAGCTCCATTTACATTTGCTATAGCACAGGAGCTCACTGCCCAGCCAGAGGAGCAGGGCGTCTGACCAGGAGCTCACTGCCCAGCCAGAGGAGCAGGGCGTCTCACCAGGAGCTCACTGCCCAGCCAGAGGAGCAGGACATCTGACCATGAGCTCACTGCCCAGCCAGAGGAGCAGGACATCTGACCATGAGCTCACTGCCCAGCCAGAGGAGCAGGACATCTGACCATGAGCTCACTGCCCAGCCAGAGGAGCAGGACATCTGACCATGAGCTCACTGCCCAGCCAGAGGAGCAGGACATCTGACCATGAGCTCACTGCCCAGCCAGAGGAGCAGGATGTCTCTAGTCTCACCAGGAGCTCACTGCCCAGCCAGAGGAGCAGGACATCTGACCAGGAGCTCACTGCCCAGCCAGGGGAGCAGGACATCTCTAGTCTCACCAGGAGCTCACTGCCCAGCCAGAAGAGCAGGATGTCTCTAGTCTCACCAGGAGCTCACTGCCTAGCCAGAGGAGCAGGACATCTGACCAGGAGCTCACTGCCCAGCCAGAAGAGCAGGATGTCTCTAGTCTCACCAGGAGCTCACTGCCCAGCCAGAGGAGCAGGACATCTGACCAGGAGCTCACTGCCCAGCCAGAGGAACAGGGCGTCTCTAGTCTCACCAGGAGCTCACTGCCCAGCCAGAGGAACAGGGCGTCTCTAGTCTCACCAGGAGCTCACTGCCCAGCCAGAGGAGCAGGACATCTGACCAGGAGCTCACTGCCCAGCCAGAGAAGACTAGACCACATATCAACACAGACTATCCTCTAAACAGTGATCTCTTCCATCTGCTTTAATATAATATCTTCCTGTCCCTCTGATTTAGGCCAGATAAATGTGACACCGGAAAACTTTCAACTTTATTAGCAGTGTCTTCCACCAACGCAGACAGATGCTTTGTGTCGAGTGTGTTTGGGTTACCATTAGTTACGATGATGTCATTGACTCTGATGATGAGTTCCATCATGTTCACATTTTATGAAAGGGGCTATTATCCTCACGCAATGTTTCCTCTTACAAGTGTGTGTGTGTGTGTGAGTGAGTGAGTGTGTGTGTGTGCCTGCGTGCATGTTCATGTATGTGTGTGTGTGTGAGTGAGAGTGTGTGCCTGCGTGCATGTTTATGTATGTGTGTGTGTCCTCTGACAGATGGGAAACAGAGAGGCAATAAAACACCAGCTCACCTGATGACTTCATCTCTTCAGGCCCTCAGACTCCTAGTTAATGCTATCCCTCAACATTCTCTGTCTTAAGGCCCTCAGACTCCTAGTTAATGCTATCCCTCAACATTCTCTGTCTTAAGGCCCTCAGACTCTAGTTAATGCTATCCCTCAACATTCTCTGTCTTAAGGCCCTTAAGGCCCTCAGACTCCTAGTTAATGCTATCCCTCAACATTCTCTGTCTTAAGGCCCTTAAGGCCCTCAGACTCCTAGTTAATGCTATCCCTCAACATTCTCTGTCTTAAGGCCCTCAGACTCTAGTTAATGCTATCCTCAACATTCTCTGTCTTAAGGCCCCCTCAGACTCCTAGTTAATGCTATCCCTCAACATTCTCTGTCTTAAGGCCCTTAAGGCCCTCAGACTCCTAGTTAATGCTATCCCTCAACATTCTCTGTCTTAAGGCCCTTAAGGCCCTCAGACTCCTAGTTGATGCTCTCCCTCACCATTCTCTGTCTTAAGGCCCTTAGACTCCTAGCTAATTCCTCTCTCTCTCGCCATTCTCTGTCTTAAGGCCCTTAGACTCCTAGTTAATTCCTCTCTCTCACCATTCTCTATCTTAAGGCCCTTAGACTCCTAGCTAATTCCTCTCTCCCTCACCATTCTCTGTCTTAAGGCCCTTAAGGCCCTCCGACTCCTAGCTAATTCCTCTCTCTCTCACCATTCTCTGTCTTAAGGCCCTGAGACTCCTAGCTAATTCCTCTCTCTCTCACCATTCTCTGTCTTAAGGCCCTTAAGGCCCTGAGACTCTAGCTAATTCCTCTCTCCCTCATCATTCTCTGTCTTAAGGCCCTCAGACTCTAGCTAATTCCCCTCTCTCTCACCATTCTCTGTCTTAAGGCCCTTAGACTCCTAGTTAATTCCTCTCTCTCACCATTCTCTATCTTAAGGCCCTTAGACTCCTAGCTAATTCCTCTCTCCCTCACCATTCTCTGTCTTAAGGCCCTTAAGGCCCTCAGACTCCTAGCTAATTCCTCTCTCTCTCACCATTCTCTATCTTAAGGCCCTTAGACTCCTAGCTAATTCCTCTCTCCCTCACCATTATCTGTCTTAAGGCCCTTAAGGCCCTGAGACTCCTAGCTAATTCCTCTCTCTCACCATTCTCTGTCTTAAGGCCCTCAGACTCCTAGCTAATTCCCCTCTCTCTCACCATTCTCTGTCTTAAGGCCCTGAGACTCCTAGTTAATTCCTCTCTCTCTCACCATTCTCTGTCTTAAGGCCCTCAGACTCCTAGCTAATTCTCTCTCTCTCACCATTCTCTGTCTTAAGGCCCTGAGACTCTAGTAATGCTGTCCCTCACCATACTATCTCTATCTCACCATGAGGAGCGTACCTGTTGCACCGGCTATACGAGTGTTAGAGTGTATCTGTCTAACCACACGGCTGCTATAGGATCAGATGTCTAATGTATTCCACCACACGGCTGCTATAGGATCAGATAACTAATCTATCTCAGCACGAGGCTCCTCTGTAAGCATATCACCCATCTATCTTACCAACAGCCACCAAAGAAAACACATCTGGTTTGACTTAGTACACATAAATCATCACTGACAAAGAGAGAGAGAGAGAGAGAGAGAGAGAGAGAGAGAGAGAGAGAGAGAGAGAGAGAGAGAGAGAGAGAGAGAGAGAGAGAGAGAGAGAGAGAGAGAGAGAGAGAGATTTCACTCACCTTTTCTGCAGAGAGCGGTTCAGAGACTCAGTCCTCTCATTGATCTGAGGAGGGGAACAAGGACACCGGGTTTGTACTGGGAGATAATATATCTGAAGCTACCTAGAATAACAGCTGACAAATTCAATCTACAGTAGCTCTACATTATTTATCTACAGTAGTCCTACATTATCAATCTACGGTAACCTTACATTATCAATCTACAGTAGCCCTATCTTTTTAATCTACAGTAGCCCTAAATTATCAATCTACAGTAGCCCTACATTATCAATCTACAGTAGCCCTACGTTATTTACCAACAGTAGCCCT
Source organism: Oncorhynchus keta (assembly GCF_023373465.1). Classification (NCBI taxonomy): domain Eukaryota; kingdom Metazoa; phylum Chordata; class Actinopteri; order Salmoniformes; family Salmonidae; genus Oncorhynchus; species Oncorhynchus keta. The sequence goes on along the minus strand of NW_026282042.1, from coordinate 117,929 downwards.
ACATTATCGATCTACAGTAACCCTACATTATCAATCTACAGTAGCCCTACATTATCAATATACAGTAGCCCTAGTTATTTATCAAACGTAGCTTACATTATCAATCTACAGTAGCCCTACGTTATTTACCAACAGTAGCCCTACATTATCGATCTACGGTAACCTTACATTATCAATCTACAGTAGCCCTACATTATCAATCTACAGTAGCCCTACATTATCAATCTACAGTAGCCCTACATTATCAATCTACAGTAGCCCTACATTATCAATCTACAGGAGCCCTACGTTATTTATCAACATTAGCCCTACATTATCGATCTACGGTAACCTTACATTATCAATCTACAGTAGCCCTACATTATCAATCTACAGTAGCCCTACATTATCAATCTACGGTAAACTTACATTATCAATACAGAGTATTCCTACCTATCCAAAGAATTCCTTCTCGTTAAACCATTTGTGGTTTATTCTGTCATGACCTGGTAAAGGTGTATAGTACTGTCATGACCTGGTAAAGGTGTATAGTACCTGTCATGACCTGGTAAAGGTGTATAGTCTGTCATGACCTCTAAAGGTGTATACTATCTCATGACCTGGTAAAGGTGTATAATACTGTCATGACCTGGTAAATGTATAATACTGTCATGACCTGGTAAAGGTTATAGTACTGTCATGACCTGGTAAAGGTTATGACAATAAAGGTACTGTCATGACCTGGTATAGGTGTATAATACTGTCATGACCTGGTAAAGGTGTATAAACTGTCATGACCTGGTAAATGTATCGTACTGTCATGACCTGGTAAAGGTGTATCAGTACTGTCATGACCTGGTAAATATACTGTCATGACCTGGTAAAGGTACTGTCATGACCTGGTAAAGGTGTATAATACTGTCATGACCTGGTAAAGGTGTATACTACTGTCATGACCTGGTAAAGATACTGTCATGACCTGGTAAAGGTGTATAGTACTGTCATGACCTGGTAAAGGTGTATAATACTGTCATGACCTGGTAAAGGTGTATAATACTGTCATGACCTGGTAAAGGTGTATAGTACTGTCATGACCTGGTAAATTATCAGTACTGTCATGACCTGGTAAAGGTACTGTCATGACAACAGTAGTCATGACCTGGTAAAGGTGTATAATACTGTCATGACCTGGTAAGGTGTATAATACTGTCATGACCTGGTAAAGGTGTATAGTACTGTCATGACCTGGTAAAGGTGTATAACTGTCATGACCTGGTAAAGGTACTGTCATGACATGACCTGGTAAAGGTGTATACTACTGTCATGACCTGGTAAAGGTGTATAGTACTGTCATGACCTGGTAAAGGTGTCATGACTAATTACTGTCATGACCTGGTAAAGGTGTATAGTACTGTCATGACCTGGTAAAGGTGTATAGTACTGTCATGACCTGGTAAAGGTGTATAGTACTGTCATGACCTGGTAAAGGTGTATAGTACTGTCATGACCTGGTAAAGGTGTATAATACTGTCATGACCTGGTAAAGGTGTATAATACTGTCATGACCTGGTAAAGGTGTCATGACCTGTACTGTCATGACCTGGTAAAGGTGTATAGTACTGTCATGACCTGGTAAAGGTGTATAGTACTGTCATGACCTGGTAAAGGTGTACTGTCATGACCTGGTAAAGGTACTACTGTCATGACCTGGTAAGGTGTATAATACTGTCATGACCTGGTAAAGGTGTATAGTACTGTCATGACCTGGTAAAGGTGTATAATACTGTCATGACCTGGTAAAGGTGTATAGTACTGTCATGACCTGGTAAAGGTGTATAATACTGTCATGACCTGGTAAAGGTGTATACTACTGTCATGACCTGGTAAAGGTGTATACTACTGTCATGACCTGGTAAAGGTGTACTGTCATGACCTGGTAAAGGTACTGTCATGACCTGGTAAAGGTGTATAGTACTGTCATGACCTGGTAAAGGTGTATAGTACTGTCATGACCTGGTAAAGGTGTATAGTACTGTCATGACCTGGTAAAGGTGTATAGTACTGTCATGACCTGGTAAAGGTACTGTCATGACCTGGTATAGGTGTATAATACTGTCATGACCTGGTAAAGGTGTATAGTACTGTCATGACCTGGTAAAGGTGTATAATACTGTCATGACCTGGTAAAGGTGTATAGTACTGTCATGACCTGGTAAAGGTACTGTCATGACCTGGTAAAGGTACTGTCATGACCTGGTAAAGGTGTATAATACTGTCATGACCTGGTAAAGGTGTATACTACTACTGTCATGACCTGGTAAAGGTGTATAGTACTGTCATGACCTGGTAAAGGTGTATAATACTGTCATGACCTGGTAAAGGTGTATACTACTGTCATGACCTGGTAAAGGTGTATAGTACTGTCATGACCTGGTAAAGGTACTGTCATGACCTGGTAAAGGTACTGTCATGACCTGGTAAAGGTGTATAGTACTGTCATGACCTGGTAAAGGTGTATAGTACTGTCATGACCTGGTAAAGGTGTATAATACTGTCATGACCTGGTAAAGGTGTATAGTACTATGACCTGTCATGACCTGGTAAAGGTGTATAATACTGTCATGACCTGGTAAAGGTATAGTACTGTCATGACCTGGTAAAGGTATAATACTGTCATGACCTGGTAAAGGTGTATAGTACTGTCATGACCTGGTAAAGGTACTGTCATGACCTGGTAAGGTTTCATGACCTGGTAAGGTGTATAATACTATCATGACCTGGTAAAGGTGTATAGTACTGTCATGACCTGGTAAAGGTGTATAATACTGTCATGACCTGGTAAAGGTGTATACTACTGTCATGACCTGGTAAAGGTGTATACTACTGTCATGACCTGATAAAGGTACTGTCATGACCTGGTAAAGGTGTATAGTACTGTCATGACCTGGTAAAGGTGTATAGTACTGTCATGACCTGGTAAAGGTGTATAATACTGTCATGACCTGGTAAAGGTGTATACTACTGTCATGACCTGGTAAAGGTGTATAGTACTGTCATGACCTGGTAAAGGTACTGTCATGACCTGGTAAAGGTACTGTCATGACCTGGTAAAGGTGTATAGTACTGTCATGACCTGGTAAAGGTACTGTCATGACCTGGTAAAGGTGTATAGTACTGTCATGACCTGGTAAAGGTGTATAGTACTGTCATGACCTGGTAAAGGTGTATAGTACTGTCATGACCTGGTAAAGGTGTATAGTACTGTCATGACCTGGTAAGGTACTGTCATGACCTGGTAAAGGTACTGTCATGACCTGGTAAAAGTGTATGTCGGGGCCACACAGTAAGTTGAAAGGAACAATCTTCCCCTTGAAGTTGTCGATATATTACCCATCAGCATGGCTCATAATATGGACACCTTCCTGTTGATGATGTAGCAACAATGGCTCAGAAGGTCTTTGGGGGAAGGTGAAACAGGAACGCTTGTCGCGGATCTGTTTGGGTTGTCTTGCCAACCCATATGGTCATTGATGCATGACAATGTCTATATTTGGCAAGACAGCACCAACAGATCTGGGACCAGGCTAGAAACAAGAGCTGAGTTTGTATGAAGCGCAGAATGACATTAAAAAAAAAGACAGACAGCTGACAAGTGGTGTCACGTTACGACCACACGGAACACAACAGAACGGAACCTTTGTGTCACAGTTATCCCCGTGGTGACCTTTAACCTGGAATGACCCTTGCATGGGGTCAACGTTCCAGAACCTTTAATCCACATGAAAGTAATAATTATGTGTTCTGTAGTATGTTTCCCCCTTCAGATTCAGAATCACTTTTGTATTACATTTGAGCTAAAAATCAAACCAGATCTCTGTTGTAATGCATCGTATACAACAACAAATATCATGCTGATGATTCCTTGAGATTTATTAGAAATATTTCCTTTCGTTTTAGTTATAAAAGCAAACAGGGAACAGAATCTAACAGGGGGGGGACAGAATCTAACACAGGGGGGACAGAAACTAACAGACAGAATCTAACACGGGGGGACAGAAGCTAACACGGGGGGACAGAATCTAACACGGGGGGACAGAATCTAACATGGGGGGCCAGAATCTAACACGGGGGGCAGAATCTAACACGGGGGGACAGACAACACGGGGAATCTAACACGGGGGGGGGGACAGAATCTAACAGATTCTAACACGGGGGGACAGAATCTAACACGGGGGGATTCTAACACGGGGGACAGAATCTAACACGGGGGACAGAATCTAACACGGGGGGACAGATTCTAACACGGGGGACAGAATCTAACACGGGGGGCAAGAATCTAACACGGGGGGACAGAATCTAACACGGGGGACAGAATCTAACACGGGGGGGCAGAATCTAAAACAACAACACAATCATTTTGATTTGGATGAAATGTTGTGAAATACGTTTGTCCTCAGGAACCCTGGGTCTCCAAGGTGAAACTCACCGTGCAGGTATTCTCAGACGTCATCCTCTCCTCGGTGTCATTCTGGAAGGACACACATCACAGGGAAGCACATTGATGACAGGAAAGACACAAGCCAAAGCCACTGCTGCAGACAGTTTCTTTTCAGATGACTTTTACACTGCTAACAGCGTGCCAAGAAACACGATAATATGTACGGTCATTAATCTGATAGATACGTACAGTAAGAGGAACACTTTTCCACGGTCCAAATGGTTTATTTTCCTAATACTTGGCTAATAATCTTTGTGTTTTGTCCGATTGATTTTAGAGTAAAATATATTTGTTTGTAAAAAAATGTCATTGAAACTTTATTAAACGAGGCAAGTCAGTTAAGAATAAATTCTTATTTACAGTGACGGCCTACACCGGCCAAACCCAAACTTGGACGACGCTGGGCCAATTGTGCGCCGCCCTGTGGGACTCCCAATCACGGCTGGTTGTGATGCAGCCTGGAATCAAACCAGGGTCTGTAGTGACACCTCTAGCACTGAGATGCAGTGTTTTAGACCGCAGCTCCACTCCTACTTGTAATAGGAGTATTACTAGTGTTTTACTGGTTTAACAGAAGCACATTGAGTGAGTCACTTCATTGGTTATGACTCAACAGTTGGCACATTAGCAAGGCTGCTATTGAGTAATGCAAACATGTGTTACATCCTATTTAGCTGTGAGCCAGAAAAAAAGTTGGGTGCTTTCCCATAAAGACATGTATTAACCCATGAAGACATGAATTAACCCATGAAGACATTAATTAACCCATGAAGACATGAATTAACCCACATGAAAACATGAATTAACCCACGAAGACATGAATTAACCCACAAAGACATGAATTAACCCACGAAGACATGAATTAACCCATGAAGACATTAATTAACCCATGAAGACATGAATTAACCCACAAAGACATGAATTAACCCATGAAGACATGAATTAACCCATGAAGACATTAATTAACCCATGAAGACATGAAGACATGAACTAACCCACGAAGACATGAATTTACCCATAAGACATTAATTAACCCATGAAGACATGAATTAACCCACGAAGACATGAATTAACCCACGAAGACATGAATTAACCCATGAAGACATGAACTAACCCACAAAGACATGAATTAACCCACGAAGACATGAATTAACCCATGAAGACATGAACTAACCCACAAAGACATGAATTCATCCATGAAGACATGAATTAACCCATGAAGACATGAATTAACCCATGAAGACATGAATTAACCCATGAAGACATGAAGACATGAACTAACCCATGAAGACATGAATTAACCCATGAAGACATGAATTAACCCATGAAGACATGAATTAACCCATGAAGACATGAATTAACCCATGAAGACATGAAGACATGAACTAACCCATGAAGACATGAATTAACCCATGAAGACATGAATTAACCCATGAAAACATGAATTAACCCATGAAGACATGAATTAACCCATGAAGACATGAATTAACCCATGAAGACATGAAGACATGAACTAACCCATGAAGACATGAATTAACCCATGAAGACATGAAGAACCCATGAAATTAACCCATGAAGACATGAATTAACCCATGAAGACATGAATTAACCCATGAAGACATGAATTAACCCATGAAGACATGAATTAACCCATGAAGACATGAAGACATGAACTAACCCATGAAGACATGAATTAACCCATGAAGACATGAATTAACCCATGAAGACATGAAGACATGAATTAACCCATGAAAACATGAATTAACCCATGAAAACATGAATTAACCCATGAAGACATGAAGACATGAATTAACCCATGAAAACATGAATTAACCCATGAAAACATGAATTAACCCAGTGAAAGCCACATGAATTAACCCATGATTCCTTGAAGAGGTCCTCCGTGAAGTGTCCTGGAGTTTGTTCCACCATTGGGGGCCAGAGCATGAATTAACCCATGAAAACATGAATTAACCCATGAAAACATGAATTAACCCACAAGTGTTGGAGTGTTTAAGGAAAGCTGACCACATGCAGCTACACACAGAGCACAACACAACATCTATGGAACAACACAACACAACACAACATCTATGGAACAACACAACATCTATGGAACCCTATTCTTGGCACCCTATGGGTCCTGGTCAACGGTAGTGTACTATAAAGGGAATAGGGTTCCATTTGGAAGGTACACAAAGGCTCTGTTCCAGTTTCCATAGTAACATAGTTCTTAGAATAAAGCAGAGTATTGGGGGCGGGGATTCTAAGAGGTAGACTAGTATGGACGTTAGAACACAGCCTAAAACTCTCAGCCTAAAACTCTCTAAATGCTTTCAACACAGGAAGTGTGGAAAGCATTTCTTCACACTTCACACAAAAAACATCAAGGTGAAGAAATATAGGATGATGTGTGAACATGACATGCAAGAGGTGGAGAGGGGGTGTGGGGGTGTGGGGGTGTGGGGGTGTAATGACACCAAGTGAGAGAAGAAACATGTAGAGAAGTGATCCTGTAGTCAACATTGTCTTTTGTGTTTCTACGATAAGATTGAGAAAACAAACTGTTTTGCTCATCAAAGAGTTGATTTTGAAAGTATTTTATATTTAGTAGTTAGTAAAAAAAAAAAAAGGTGTCTTCAGACTAGAAGGTTTGTTTCAAATCTGTCAGGGTTCATTTTTGTCTGAGAAGGAGTGTTGAAAACATTTCAGAAAAACAAATGAACCAAGTCACAAAACGGAACCCAAAGGAAGCCAGTGTGAATAGTCATACGGACATCAGACTCTAAGTAGAGACTTGTGTTACCTGTCATACAACCACAGACCATACAGGACTCTCACTTCACATCACAGAGCCAACACAGTTATATCCATCCACACACTGCACTTACAGACAGTCGGCAACTTACTGGGTAAAACAGAAGGAGGAGTCTCTGGTAGGATGGCATGAAGCATGGGAACAGAACACAGTGGCAGACATGCTACACCAAGCACTGTGTAACACTGTGTGAGTCTGCATGGCAGACATGCTACACCAAGCACTGTGTAACACTGTGTGAGTCGGCATGGCAGACATGCTACACCAAGCACTGTGTAACACTGTGTGAGTCTGCATGGCAGACATGCTACACCAAGCACTGTGTAACACCGTGTGAGTCGGCATGGCAGACATGCTACACCAAGCACTGTGTAACACTGTGTGAGTCGGCATGGCAGACATGCTACACCAAGCACTGTGTAACACTGTGTGAGTCGGCATGGCAGACATGCTACACCAAGCACTGTGTAACACTGTGTGAGTCGGCATAGCAGACATGCTACACCAAGCACTGTGTAACACTGTGTGAGTCTGCATGGCAGACATGCTACACCAAGCACTGTGTAACACTGTGTGAGTCGGCATGGCAGACATGCTACACCAAGCACTGTGTAACACCGTGTGAGTCTGCATG
>NW_026282042.1:67500-107500 GCF_023373465.1 Oncorhynchus keta | reverse complement strand
TACCGGGACATCAGTAGTATCTTGAAGTTATGTTGATTGATTGATTGATTGATTGATACTGGGACATCAGTAGTATCTTGAAGTTATGAAGTTATGTTGATTGATTGAGTTGATTGATTGATTGATTGATTGATTGATACCGGGACATCAGTAGTATCTTGAAGTTATGATTGATTGATTGATTGATTGATTGATACTGGGACATCAGTAGTATCTTGAAGTTATGTGATTGATTGATTGATTGATACCGGGACATCAGTAGTATCTTGAAGTTATGTGATTGATTGATTGATTGATTGATTGATTGATTGATTGATACCGGGACATCAGTAGTATCTTGAAGTTATGTGATTGATTGATTGATTGATACCGGGACATCAGTAGTATCTTGAAGTTATGTGATTGATTGATTGATTGATTGATTGATTGATTGATTGATTGATTGATACCGGGACATCAGTAGTATCTTGAAGTTATGTGATTGATTGATTGATTGATTGATTGATACTGGGACATCAGTAGTTGATTATGTGATTGATTGATTGATTGATACTGGGACATCAGTAGTATTGATTATGTGATTGATTGATTGATTGATTGACCCGGACATCAGTAGTATCTTGAAGTTATGATTGATTGATTGATTGATGATTGATTGATTGATTGATTGATACTGGGACATCAGTAGTACTTGAAGTTATGATTGATTGATTGATTGATTGATACGGGACATCAGTAGTATTGATTGATTGATTGATCAGTAGTATTGATTATGATTGATTGATTGATTGATTGATACTGGGACATCAGTAGTACCTTGAAGTTATGTGATTGATTGATTGATTGATTGATACTTGGGACATCAGTAGTACCTTGAAGTTATGTGATTGATTGATTGATTGATTGATTGATACCGGGACATCAGTAGTACCTTGAAGTTATGTGATTGATTGATTGATTGATTGATACCGGGACATCAGTAGTACCTTGAAGTTATGTGATTGATTGATTGATTGATTGACCGGGACATCAGTAGTACCTTGAAGTTATGTGATTGATTGATTGATTGATTGATTGATTGATTGATTGATACCGGGACATCAGTAGTACCTTGAAGTTATGTGATTGATTGATTGATTGATTGATACCGGGACATCAGTAGTATCTTGAAGTTATGTGATTGATTGATTGTTTGATTGATTGATTGTTTGATTGAGATTGACATCAGTAGTACCTTGAAGGTGGGGCTCATGGGACTGAAGGGGCTGAAGGACTCGTCTCCCTCAATGCTGGAAATACTGAGGTTCTTCATCCTTCTCTCTGAAGCCGCCATCCTCCTACTCTCTATCCCGTCTTTCACCCTCTTCTTCTCCTCCTGCAGACGGAGAAACTACATTAGAACAACACACCCCTCTTCCTCTCCTCCTGCAGACAGAGAAACTACATTAGAACACACCCCTCTTCCTCTCCTCCTGCAGATGGAGAAATTACATTAGAACAACACACCCCTCTTCCTCTCCTCCTGTAGACGGAGAAACTACATTAGAACACACCCCTCTTCCTCTCCTCCTGTAGACAGAGAAATTACATTAGAACAACACACCCCTCTTCCTCTCCTCCTGTGGACAGAGAAACTACATTAGAACACACCCCTCTTCCTTTCCTCCTGCAGACAGAGAAACTACATTAGAACACACCCCTCTTCTTCTCCTCCTGCAGACAGATAAATTACATTAGAACAACACACCACTCTTCTTCTCCTCCTGCAGACAGAGAAACTACATTAGAACAACACACCCCTCTTCCTCTCCTCCTGTAGACGGAGAAACTACATTAGAACACACCCCTCTTCCTCTCCTCCTGCAGACAGAGAAACTACATTAGAACAACACACCCCTCTTCCTCTCCTCCTGCAGACAGATAAATTACATTAGAACAACACACCCCTCTTCTTCTCCTCCTGTAGACAGAGAAACTACATCAGAACACACCCCTCTTCCTCTCCTCCTGCAGACAGAGGAACTACATTAGAAGACACCCCTCTTCCTCTATTCCTGCAGACAGAGAAACTACATTAGAAGACACCCCTCTTCCTCTCCTCCTGCAGACAGAGAAACTACATTAGAACACACCCCTCTTCCTCTCCTCCTGTAGACAGAGAAACTACATTAGAACAACACACCCCTCTTCCTCTCCTCCTGTAGACAGAGAAACTACATTAGAACACACCCCTCTTCCTCTCCTCCTGTAGACAGAGAAACTACATTAGAACACACCCCTCTTCTTCTCCTCCTGCCTCCTTCAGCCACCAATTGTGCAGGTTCTCCCACTTAAAAAGATGAGAGAGGCCTGTAATTTTCATCATAGGTACACTTCAACTATGACAGACAAAAAGAGAAGAAAAAAAATCCAGAAAATCACATTGTAGGATTTTGAATGAATTTAATTGCAAATTATGGTCGAAAATATGATGAAAATTACAGGCCTCTCTCATCTTTTTAAGTGGGAGAACTTGCACAGTTGGTGGCTGACTAAATCATTTTTTGCCCCACTGTACATGAGCCTGAACTGACCTCTGTTGTGCATTATAATGCATTATAACGCATTATGTCAGAGCTCACAAGGTGTTAGAAAAGTGCTAACAATGCATTATGAAGAGGGTGTTCATAGGAAGTGTTACCAACATGCAGCGACATGCATATACACACACACAGATAGTGTACATACCAGTCTCAGAGTAGGAGTGCTGGTCTAGGATCTGACCCCCCTGTTCATTCATTATAACGGACCCAGGTCTCACCTCCGCCTGCTCCTGTCTGTGCTGCTCCTCTTTCTCTCTCTGGTGCTCCTCCTCCTCCCTGGCTCTGCGTTTCTCCTCTCTCCTGCGGTTCAACTCCTCCATCTCCTCCTGGTCCTCCTGCTGTCTCTGTCTCAGCTGTTCCAGGGTGCCCTGTCCCTGGCCTGGTGTCTTCTCTGTCTCCAGCTGCCCCCCGGGAACCTCTCCATCCACCTCCTCCTGTCTCTGCCCTCCCAAGCTGCCACTACGACTAGAGGAGAGGAGAGGAGAGGAGAGGAGAGGAGAGGAGAGGAGAGGAGGGGAGAGGAGAAGAGAGGAGAGGAGAAGAGAGGAGGAGGGGAGGGGAGGAGAGGAGAGGAGAAGAGAGGAGAGGAGGAGAGGAGAGGAGAGGAGAGGAGAGAGGAGAGGAGAGGAGAGGAGAGGAGAGGAGAGGAGAGGAGAGGAGAGGAGAGGAGAGGAGAGGAGAGGAGAGGAGAGGAGAGGAGAGGAGAGGAGAGGAGAGGATGAAAGTAAAGTCCATAGTTAGAGGACAGGTTGGAGGAAGCTGCTCCGTCTCTCACTATGATCAAACTGCATTATAAATGTAACACCTTCTAATATCTCCACTGCTGTAGTTATGAACTACTTTGGACAGTTCTCATTTTATCAATCCACAAGATTCCCTCAGTTTGCTTTGAAATGTTTACCTGTCTCCTTCAGTGACAAACAAGGAAGAAGTACGTATCTCATCCATCTCTTTCGGTGTCTCATCCATCTCTTTCGGTGTCTCATCCATGTCTTTTGGTGTCTCGTCCAAGACTATCTGTGTCTCATCCATGTCTTTCGGTGTCTCATCCATCTCTTTCTGTGTCTCATCCATCTCTTTTGGTGTCTCATCCATGTCTTTTGGTGTCTCGTCCAAGACTATCTGTGTCTCAACCATGTCTTTCGGGGTGTCATCCATCTCTTTCTGTGTCTCCTCCATGACTATCTGTGTCTCAGTCATGACTATCTGTGTATCAGCCATCTCTATCTGTGTCTCTAGCTGTGTCTCAGCCATGTCTTCCTGTGTCTCATCCAAGACGATCTGTGTCTCAGTCATGACTATCTGTGTCTCATCCATGACTACCTGTGTCTCAGCCATGTCTATCTGTGTCTCTAGCTGTGTCTCAACACCCGATACTAGCTCACTCTTAAGGCTTGGTTAAATTAAGGAAGGATGTTGAGCTAGCCCATACAGGAAGTGATGAGAGTCACTGATCTTGTCATGCATCTTTTTCAGTTCAGTATGAAGTAGGAACTGATAGATGCTTTACAGAAGTTATTATTCTCTCTCTACAAGCGATCACCCATACATTTTAATTTGATCGCCGTGTTGCAGGAGAGCTTTCCTGCAACGCAGGAAATGTAAAACGTCTAGTTTATTTGAGGTTTAAAAAGGCTTCTGAAGTTTGTCATTTCCCCTTAACAATTTCAGACTTGATTTATCCTTACGAATGATGTATCAACCTCTTCAAAAATGTCCATTAATAATAATCCACTCTATAATTCACATTTCCTGTTGCTGCGGGATTATTTTCCTGCTGTAGAAAACTGGCTCAAATGAAGATCCTCCATCTGTAGCAGGAAGATAAGACTGAAACCAAGGAAACTATAAATAAAGAAACTCAGACAGCTTCAGTCTTTGTGTTGAGTTCTCCTCCTCTTTAAATTGAATTTGGACATTACAATAGTGAGATCTGGCCCCAGTCTGAATCGGTGTCCAAAATGGCACCCTATTCCCTTGATAGTGCACTACTTAAGACCAACCCAATGGCACCCTATTCCTGTTATAGTGCACTACTTTAGGCCAGCCAAATGGCACCCTATTCCCGTTATAGTACTTTTGCCAGCCAAATGGCACCCTATTCCTCTTATAGTCTTTAATAGGCCATTCCTGTTATAGTACCAGACCAAAAATGGCACCCTATTCCTGTTATAGTGCACTACTTTTAGTGCACTACTTTATACCAGACAAATGGCACCCTATTCCCGTTATAGTGCACTACTTTAGACCAGCCAAATGGCACCCTATTCCTCTTATAGTGCACTACTTTATACCAGACAAATGGCACTTTATTGTGCACCAGCCAAATGTTTCCTCTTACCCCTTTATACCCAAATTATAGTGCACTACTTTAGGCCAGCCAAATGGCACCCTATTCCCGTATAGTCCCTTTAGACCAGCTAAATGTTACCCCTTTCCCATTATAGTGCACTACTTTAGACCAGCCAAATGGCACCCTAAAGTGGCACCAGCCAAATGGCACCCTATTCCCGTTATAGTGCACTACTTTAGACCAGACAAATGGCACCCTAATCCCTATATAGTGCACTACTTTAGACCAGACAAATGGCACCCTAATCCCTATATAGTGCACTACTTTTGGCCAGATGAGGCTCTATTTAAGGATTCGAGTGCCATTTTGGACACACATATAGACTATTTCAGGTGTGTTACCTTGAGACAGTTTCCTGCAACTAGGTATGAGGTCACTTCCGCTCCAGCTGCTTCCCGTTGCTGTTGACGTGTCTCATGACCTTAGAGGTGTAGGAGATCTTCAGCTCAGATTTCTTCTTCTCCACGACCTAAAAACAAAACAGAGCATTCAGAAGAACACTTTATAGTCCAATTTTGACTTTTGCCATCAAACGTCATTGGCGGTCAAGTTTGGCATCACAACACCAAACATCAGCTTCCCCCTCTTTGCCCTGCCGTGAATAAAGACGACACTGTGACTTGAGTGATGATTGGATACAGCGCGGCATATACACAATCCTAACTCTACCTTGTCATCTGTTACTCTTCTTGAAGTGTCTTGTGTCTTGTTGCTGGCTCTTCGTTCCCACTCTACCTCCTTCTCCTCCCTCTCCTCGGGCCCAGGTCCAGGACGTGTCTTCAAGCAGGGCCTGATTGGGGAGGCTCTGTTTAGTGTGAGCAGCTGGGGCTGCTGCTGCTGCTGGGGGTGATGCTGCTGCTGGGGGTGATGCTGCTGGGGGTGATGCTGCTGGGGGTGATGCTGCTGGGGTTGATGCTGCTGGGGGTGATGCTGCTGGGGTTGATGCTGCTGGGGTTGATGCTGCTGGGGTTGATGCTGCTGGGGTTGATGCTGCTGGGGTTGATGCTGCTGGGGCTGATGGTCCTCCGAGGACTCCTGTTCCTCCAGGTGGCGCTGTCTGCGTTTCTCCAACCTCTGGGTCCAGTCACTGAAGCCCTCGTCCTCCTCCAGAGCCAACTGGCAGCCACTAGCCTTCAGCTCACTCTCACACCTGAAGTGAAATTGTTAATAACAAGTCAAACCTAAAGGTGATCCAGTCATTTCTAACTGTTCAACAGATAGATCTATCTTGCACCATAGGAAATATAGTGCTATATTCAACATTTCCTTCAAGAGTAACTACACCAAAGGACAGGGTTAGCCAGGCCGAGAGATGGCCAGGTCGACCCTCGAAAGAGACAGACAATACTTACAGCCTTCAACACTTCAACCTAATGCATTGTCAACTGAATTCAAAACAGGCTAATTCGGCTAAATTCCTAACTGTTTATTAACACAGTGTAAAAAATCATTAGTTCTGCTAACTCCCGTTGCCTAGAACCAGTATATCAGTTCTGCTAACTCCCGTTGCCTAGAACCGTTGTAGTAAACCCAACTCAAAGTATATCAGTTCTGCTAACTCCCGTTGCCTAGAACCGTTGTAGTAAACCCAACTCAAAGTATATCAGTTCTGCTAACTCCCGTTGCCTAGAACCGTTGTAGTAAACCCAACTCAAAGTATATCAGTTCTGCTAACTCCCGTTGCCTAGAACCGTTGTAGTAAACCCAACTCAAAGTATATCAGTATTAAAAAGTTAAAGTGACATAAGCACCCATATGGTTATCTTTAGAAGTTGTACATACTTAACTGTTATGTTTTATTCACTATTTTCCATTAAATTACATGAAGTATTCTGAATTAAAATTATTGAATTAACTTGAACATGAATATTTGTTGTAGTGAACATAAAAAAATGCAGGTCCCATCTATTAAATGAAAAAAAACCTTCATTATTCATTTTTGTCAAGTTTAAGTAGTAAGTGGTTCAGATTAGTACTTTTCAGTGGTCGTGTCTTAATGTTTAATAATGTTTTATGCGTTTGATGATTTGTCATTTTAACCCACCTTAACAGTCATTGTTGAACACAGAGCTCATTCCTCTAGTAGTAACTGGAGGTAGAGCTGTAACCAGTCATTGTTGAACACAGAGCTCATTCCTCTAGTAGTAACTGGAGGTAGAGATGTAACCAGTCATTGTTGAACACAGTGCTCATTCCTCTAGTAGTAACTGGAGGTAGAGATGTAACCAGTCATTGTTGAACACAGAGCTCATTCCTCTATCAGTAACTGGAGGTAGAGCTGTAACCAGTCATTGTTGAACACAGAGCTCATTCCTCTAGTAGTAACTGGAGGTAGAGCTGTAACCAGTCATTGTTGAACACAGAGCTCATTCCTCTATCAGTAACTGGAGGTAGAGCTGTAACCAGTCATTGTTGAACACAGAGCTCATTCCTCTATCAGTAACTGGAGGTAGAGATGTAACCAGTCATTGTTGAACACAGAGCTCATTCCTCTATCAGTAACTGGAGGTAGAGATGTAACCAGTCATTGTTGAACACAGAGCTCATTCCTCTAGTAGTAACTGGAGGTAGAGCTGTAACCAGTCATTGTTGAACACAGAGCTCATTCCTCTCGTAGTAACTGGAGGTTGAGCTGTAAACCAGTCATTGTTGAACACAGAGCTCATGCCTCTATCAGTAACTGGAGGTAGAGCTGTAACCAGTCATTGTTGAACACAGAGCTCATTCCTCTAGTAGTAACTGGAGGTAGAGCTGTAAACCAGTCATTGTTGAACACAGAGCTCATTCCTCTATCAGTAACTGGAGGTAGAGCTGTAACCAGTCATTGTTGAACACAGAGCTCATTCCTCTAGTAGTAACTGGAGGTAGAGATGTAACCAGTCATTGTTGAACACAGAGCTCATTCCTCTATCAGTAACTGGAGGTTGAGCTGTAAACCAGTCATTGTTGAACACAGTGCTCATTCCTCTATCAGTAACTGGAGGTAGAGATGTAACCAGTCATTGTTGAACACAGAGCTCATTCCTCTAGTAGTAACTGGAGGTAGAGCTGTAACCAGTCATTGTTGAACACAGAGCTCATTCCTCTCGTAGTAACTGGAGGTTGAGCTGTAAACCAGTCATTGTTGAACACAGAGCTCATTCCTCTAGTAGTAACTGGAGGTAGAGCTGTAACCAGTCATTGTTGAACACAGAGCTCATTCCTCTAGCAGTAACTGGAGGTAGAGATGTAACCAGTCATTGTTGAACACAGAGCTCATTCCTCTAGTAGTAACTGGAGGTAGAGATGTAACCAGTCATTGTTGAACACAGAGCTCATTCCTCTATCAGTAACTGGAGGTAGAGATGTAACCAGTCATTGTTGAACACAGAGCTCATTCCTCTATCAGTAACTGGAGGTAGAGATGTAACCAGTCATTGTTGAACACAGAGCTCATTCCTCTATCAGTAACTGGTTGCTGTACTGAGCTGTAACCAGTACAGGAAGCTGCATTGTACAGTGAAGAGGCGACTCCGGGATGCTGGCCTTCGAGGCAGAGTTCCTCTCCATCTTAATTGATCTTGTGTTTTTATTGGCCAGTCTGAGATATGGCTTTTTCTTTGCAACTCTGCCTGAAAGGCCAGCATCCCGGAGTCGTCTCTTCACTGTTGACGTTGAGACTGGTGTTTTGCGGGTACTATTTAAGGACTTGTGAGGTGTCTGTTTCTCAAACTAGACCCTCTATTGTACTTGTCCTCTTGCTTAGTTATGCACCGGGGCCTCCCACTCCTCTTTCTATTCTGTTTTGAGGCCATTTGGCCATTTGGAGCCTGTAATCGAACCCACAAATGCTGATGCTCCAGATACTCAACTAGTCTAAAGAAGGTCCGTTTTATTGCTTCTTTAATCAGAACAACAGTTTTCAGCTGTGCTAACATAATTGCAAATGGTTTTGTAATGATCAATTCGCCTTTTAAAATTAAAAACTTGGCTTAGCTAACACAACGTGCCATTGGAACACAGGAGTGCTGTTAATGGGCCTCTGTACGTCTTTGTAGATATTCCATTAAAAATCTGCCATTTCCAGCTACAATAGTCATTTACAACATTAACAATGTCTACACTGTATTTCTTATCAATTTGATGTTATTTTAATGGACAATTGTTTTTCTTAGTGACCCCAAACTTTTGAACGGTAGTGTACATATTAGACAACTGTTTTTAGAAATATTATTTTTTCTTCATAGTTTGTTACGTAGGACATCCATCTTGAAGCCAATAGTTGATTGTCTGCCTCACCTCAAGGGCACCAAAACACCAGGTGGCTAAACGTGCTAGCTGCTAACCACTGTGAAAACAATCAGGTGGCTAAACGTGCTAGCTGCTAACCACTGTGAAAACAATCAGGTGGCTAAACGTGCTAGCTGCTAACCACTGTGAAAACAATCAGGTGGCTAAATGTGCTAGCTGCTGCCACTGTGAAAACAATCAGGTGGCTAAACGTGCTAGCTGCTAACCACTGTGAAAACAATCAGGTGGCTAAACGTGCAAGCTGCTAACCACTGTGAAAACAATCAGGTGGCTAAACGTGCTAGCTGCTAACCACTGTGAAAACAATCAGGTGGCTAAACGTGCAAGCTGCTGCCACTGTGAAAACAATCAGGTGGCTAAACGTGCTAGCTGCTAACCACTGTAAAAACAATCAGGTGGCTAAACGTGCTAGCTGCTAACCACTGTGAAAACAATCAGGTGGCTAAACGTGCTAGCTGCTAACCACTGTGAAAACAATCAGGTGGCTAAACGTGCTAGCTGCTAACCACTGTGAAAACAATCAGGTGGCTTCTGTAATATTTTTAGCAGTCAGCACAATGTTGAAAGGGGAAACGACAGAGGGGTCAGGTACTGTAGAGAGGTCAGGGGACAGGCAGCGATCACAGGAAGTGAATCTTTACAGCCAAACACCTGCAGTCAGCCTACAGCAGCCGAGTGTGTGTGTGTGTGTGTGTGTGTGTGTGTGTGTGTGTGTGTGTGTGTGTGTGTGTGTGTGTGTGTGTGTGTGTGTGTGTGTGTGTGTGTGTGTGTGTGTGTGTGTGTGTGTGTCAAATCATCAAATCAAATTGTATTTGTCACATGCGCCAAATACAACAGTGAAATGCTTACTTACAAGCCCTTAACCAACAATGCAGTTTTAAGAAAAACCCTAAAAAGTAAGTAAGAGATAAGACAAACAAATAATTAAAGAGCAGCAGTAAATAACAATAGTGAGACTGTATATAGGGGGCACCGACAGTCAATGTCAATGTGCGGGGGCACCGGTGTTGAGGTAATATGTACATTTAGATAAAGTTACTAAAGTGATTATGCATAGATAATAACAGAGAGTAGCAGCAGCGTGGGGGGTGGCCATTTGATTAGATATTCAGGAGTCTTATGGCTTGGGGTAGAAGCTGTTTAGGAGCCTCTTAGACATAGACTAGGCGCTCCGGTAGCCCTTGCCGTGCGGTAGCAGAGAGAACAGTCTTATAACTAGGGTGGCTGGAGTCTTTGACAATTTGTAGGGCCTTCCTCTAACACCGCCTGGTATAGAGGTCCTGGACCAGTGATGTACTGTGGGCCGTACGGACTACCCTCTGTAGTGCCTTGAGGTCGGAGGCCGTGCAGTTGTCATACTAGGCAGTGATGCAACTCGTCAGGATGCTCTCAATGGTGCAGCTGTAGAACCTTTTGAGGATCTGAGGACCCATGCCAAATCTTTTCAGTCTCCTGAGGGGGAATAGGTTTTGTCGTACCTTCTTCACAATTGTCTTGGTGTGTTTGAACCATGTTAGTTTGTTGGTGATGTGGAAGCCAAGGAATTTAAAGCTCTCAACCTGCTCCACTACAGCCCCGTCGATGAGAATTTTCTTCGCTCTGGTTGCACATTTTTACATGCTGATAGAAATTAGGTAAATCTGATTTAAGTTTCCCTGCATTAAAGTCCCGGGCCACTAGGAGCCTGGCCTCTGGATGAGCGTTTTCCTGTTTGCTTCAGTTTAGCCCAGCAGATGACAGGTGTTAGCCAGACCCCAGGGCCTTTGGCTCAGCGTCATGGCAACGGGACACACATGGTACTGTGGCCATGGAAACATACACAAAAACTGAACGACCGACCTCGCTGCCAACGGAACGGACGCCACTGCTGCATCCTGTTTCCTCTGAGTGAGCTATGGACTGTGTCCCAAATGGCACCCATTTCCCTAAATAGTGCACTACTTTTCACAAGAACCCGATGTAGTCGTGCACTACTTTTCACCAGAACCCGATGTAGTCGTGCACTACTTTTCACCAGAACCCGATGTAGTCGTGCACTACTTTTCACCAGAGCCCTATGTAGTAGTGCACTACTTTAGACCAGAGCCCTATGTAGTAGTGCACTACTTTAGACCAGAGCCCGATGTAGTCGTGCACTACTTTTCACCAGAGCCCTATGTAGTAGTGCACTACACAGGGGATAGGGTGCCTTTTGGGACGAAGGCATGCTCTCTTCCTGTAGCCCCGGCCTTCTGTCATTTCTCGTTTCTCATTGTTGCAACAAAGCAAAAATAAATATAGTTTAGGTTGATTTATTAATGTGCTGCATAGAAGTGCATTAAAACATTAACAAGTAGCATAATAACATAATAACATTAACAAGTACAATAATAACAGTTATTCTACCTGGAACCAAAAAGGGTTCCGCCTGGAACCAAAAAGGGTTCCGCCTGGAACTAAAAAGGGTTCCACCTGGAACCAAAAAGGGTTCCGCCTGGAACCAAAAAGGGTTCCGCCTGGAACCAAAAAGGGTTCCGCCTGAAACTAAACAGGGTTCCGCCTGGAACCAAAAAGGGTTCCGCCTGGAACCAAAAAGGGTTCCGCCTGGAACTAAAAAGGGTTCCACCTGGAACTATAAAGGGTTCCACCTGTAACTAAAACGGGTTTTACCTGGAACTAAAATGGGTTCTACCTGGAACTAAAAAGGGTTCTCTTATGGGGACAGCCGAAGAATCCTTTTGGAACTCTTTTTTTCTAAGAATGTAGCGTAATTAGATCTCTGGTAATAAATAAAAAAACATTCTGGTTAAAGGACCATTTATTTCCAGTGTAACATTTGAAACCACGACCACACACCTGCAGATGTTTCTTTAACTAGATTTTTCTTAACTAGAAATGTAGCAACCTTGCAAATACTCGTAATGAGTCCGTCATCAAAAATATGTTTGAGTCACCAATAGGTTTGAGTCACCAGTAGGTTTGAGTAACCAGTAGGTTTGAGTCACCAATAGGTTTGAGTTACCAGTATGTTTGAGTCACCAGTAGGTTTGAGTCACCAATATGTTTGAGTCACCAGTAGGTTTCAGTCACCAATATATTTGAGTAACCAGTATGTTTGAGTCACCAATAGGTTTGAGTCACCAGTAGGTTTGAGTCACCAGTAGGTTTGAGTCACCAGTAGGTTTAAGTCACCAGTAGGTTTGAGTCACCAATATATTTGAGTAACCAATAGGTTTGAGTCACCAATAGGTTTGAGTCACCAGTAGGTTTGAGTCACCAATAGGGTTGAGTAACCAATATGTTTGAGTCACCAATATGTTTGAGTCACCAGTAGGTTTCAGTCACCAGTAGGTTTGAGTCACCAGTAGGTTTGAGTCACCAATAGGTTTGAGTCACCAGTAGGTTTGAGTCACCAGTAGGTTTGAGTCACCAGTAGGTTTGAGTCACCAGTAGGTTTGAGTCACCAATAGGTTTGAGTAACCAGTAGGTTTGAGTCACCAATAGGTTTGAGTCACCAGTAGGTTTAAGGCACCAATAGGTTTGAGTCACCAGTAGGTTTGAGTCACCAGTAAGTTTGAGTCACCAATAGGTTTGAGTCACCAATAGGTTTGAGTCATCAAATAGGTTTGAGTCACCAATATGTTTGAGTCACCAGTAGGTTTCAGTCACCAATATATTTGAGTAACCAGTAGGTTTGAGTCACCAATCGGTTTGAGTCACCAGTAGGTTTGAGTCACCAGTAGGTTTGAGTCACCAGTAGGTTTGAGTCACCAATAGGTTTGAGTCACCAATAGGTTTGAGTAACCAGTAGGTTTGAGTCACCAATCGGTTTGAGTCACCAGTAGGTTTGAGTCACCAGTAGGTTTGAGTCCCCAATAGGTTTGAGTCACCAGTAGGTTTGAGTAACCAATATATTTGAGTCACCAATAGGTTTGAGTCACCAATAGGTTTGAGTCACCAATATATTTGAGTCACCAATCGGTTCGAGTCACCAGTAGGTTTGAGTTACCAATAGGTTTGAGTCACCAGTAGGTTTGAGTCACCAATATATTTGAGTAACCAGTAGGTTTGAGTCACCAATAGGTTTGAGTCACCAGTAGGTTTGAGTAACCAAGGAACAAGGTAAACTACCACACATCTTTAAGAGTCATTGATTCAATACAATAGGTTTGGAGTCACCAATACACACATGAATGCACCAGTGTCAGAGGTTGAGTAACATCAATCAGATTACCTACAGTCTAATCAGCACCATTGAGACAGTTTACCTAGTCTATTCAGCAATTGAGACAGTCAGATTACCTACAGTCTATTCAGCACCATTGAGACAGTTTACCTAGTCACCACCATTGAGACAGTCAGATTTGAGTCTAATCAGCACCATTGAGACAGTTTACCTAGTCTAGGTTTGAGCACCATTGAGACAGTCAGATTTGAGTCACACAGCACCATTGAGACAGTCAGATTACCTACAGTCTATTCAGCACCATTGAGACAGTCAGATTACCTACAGTCTATTCAGCACCATTGAGACAGTCACAAACCTACAGTCTAATCAGCACCATTGAGACAGTCAGATTACCTACAGTCTATTCAGCACCATTGAGACAGTCAGATTACCTACAGTCTATTCAGCACCATTGAGACAGTCACATTACCTACAGTCTAATCAGCACCATTGAGACAGTCAGATTACCTACAGTCTAATCAGCACCATTGAGACAGTCAGATTACCTACAGTCTATTCAGCACCATTGAGACAGTCAGATTACCTACAGTCTAATCAGCACCATTGAGACAGTCAGATTACCTACAGTCTAATCAGCACCATTGAGACAGTCAGATTACCTACAGTCTATTCAGCACCATTGAGACAGTCAGATTACCTACAGTCTAATCAGCACCATTGAGACAGTCAGATTACCTACAGTCTAATCAGCACCATTGAGACAGTCAGATTACCTACAGTCTAATCAGCACCATTGAGACAGTCAGATTACCTACAGTCTAATCAGCACCATTGAGACAGTCAGATTACCTACAGTCTAATCAGCACCATTGAGACAGTCAGATTACCTACAGTCTAATCAGCACCATTGAGACAGTCAGATTACCTACAGTCTAATCAGCACCATTGAGACACTCAGATTACCTACAGTCTAATCAGCACCATTGAGACATCAATCAGATTACCTACAGTCTAATCAGCACCATTGAGACAGTCAGATTACCTACAGTAAAAATACATTTGTATTTTTAATATTTTTTAAATTAACCTTAATTTAACTAGGCAAGTCAGTTAAGAACAAATTCTTATTTACAAAGACAGCCTACCCCGGCCGAACCCTAACCCGGATGAAGCTGGAGCAATTGTGCCCCGTCATATGGGACTCCCAATCACGGCCGGGTTGTGATACAGCCCAGGATCGAACCAGGGCGTCCGTAGTGACGCCTCTAGCACTGAGATGCAGTGCCTTAGACCGTTGCGCGACTACAGTAAGCAGTTCACGTCATGCGTTACAAACATGACTTGAGCTACTCAGCTGCTACAGATGACAACAAGACTGGTGTGGGACGTCTCGTCTTACACCCTAGTGCAGTCTACGATAACCAGAGCAGCATGTTCTATTGTAGGATTCTACAGCAGGAAAGTGGTAGCTGTTAGCCTCCATTCAGCTTTGTGACTTACATTGGATATAGCTCCGGGAGCCCATTGTCCGGTGTGGGGCTGATGGTGCTGGCTGGGCCAGTGTGGGTGTGTGGGTCCTGGTCTCCCTGTCTCTCCCTGGCCCTTCGTCTCCGTTCCCGCTCTATCTCCTCAGCATCCTCAATACTGCGCTGGGCCGTCACCCTGGAACACAGAGGCAGCGAAAGAGAATATACAAATAAAATTCATATTTTCATGTGTGGACCAATTATTAATATTTTTGCTTATGGACAGAGTAAGAAACACACAGGAAGTCTACAAACACATTCCCTCCTACTGGTGAGGTACAAGTGAGAGGAACAAAGTGAAAACCAGGGGATATATAAACATGTTTACCTAGGCAAGTAACTAACTAAACAGCTCACCTGTCAGATAACTCTACTGTGACCCCGCTAACTAACTAACCAGCTCACCTGACAGATAACTCTACTGTGACCTTACTAACTAACTAACCAGCTCACCTGACAGATAACTCTACTGTGACCCCGCTAACTAACTAACCAGCTCACCTGACAGATAACTCTACTGTGACCTTACTAACTAACTAACCAGCTCACCTGACAGATAACTATACTGTGACCCTACTAACTAACTAACCAGCTCACCTGACAGATAACTCTACTGTGACCCTACTAACTAACTAACCAGCTCACCTGTCAGATAACTCTACTGTGACCCTACTAACTAACTAACCAGCTCACCTGACAGATAACTCTACTGTGACCCTACTAACTAACCAGCTCACCTGTCAGATAACTCTACTGTAACCCTACTAACTAACTAACCAGCTCACCTGACAGATAACTCTACTGTGACCCTACTAACTAACTAACCAGCTCACCTGTCAGATAACTCTACTGTAACCCTACTAACTAACTAACCAGCTCACCTGACAGATAACTCTACTGTGACCCTACTAACTAACTAACCAGCTCACCTGTCAGATAACTCTACTGTAACCCTACTAACTAACCAGCTCACCTGTCAGATAACTCTACTGTAACCCTACTAACTAACTAACCAGCTCACCTGACAGATAACTCTACTGTGACCCTACTAACTAACCCAGCTCACCTGACAGATAACTCTACTGTGACCCTACTAACTAACTAACCAGCTCACCTGACAGATAACTCTACTGTGACCCTACTAACTAACTAACCAGCTCACCTGACAGATAACTCTACTGTGACCCTACTAACTAACTAACCAGCTCACCTGACAGATAACTCTACTGTGACCCTACTAACTAACCAGCTCACCTGTCAGATAACTCTACTGTGACCCTACTAACTAACTAACCAGCTCACCTGTCAGATAACTCTACTGTAACCCTACTAACTAACTAACCAGCTCACCTGTCAGATAACTCTACTGTAACCCTACTAACTAACTAACCAGCTCACCTGACAGATAACTCTACTGTGACCCTACTAACTAACTAACCAGCTCACCTGTCAGATAACTCTACTGTAACCCTACTAACTAACTAACCAGCTCACCTGTCAGATAACTCTACTGTAACCCTACTAACTAACCAGCTCACCTGACAGATAACTCTACTGTGACCCTACTAACTAACTAACCAGCTCACCTGTCAGATAACTCTACTGTAACCCTACTAACTAACCAGCTCACCTGTCAGATAACTCTACTGTAACCCTACTAACTAACTAACCAGCTCACCTGACAGATAACTCTACTGTGACCCTACTAACTAACCAGCTCACCTGTCAGATAACTCTACTGTAACCCTACTAACTAACTAACCAGCTCACCTGACAGATAACTCTACTGTAACCCTACTAACTAACCAGCTCACCTGTCAGATAACTCTACCGTGACCCTGCTAACTAACCAGCTCAACTGTCAGATAACTCTAACCAGCTCATGACTGTTGCCGCTATTAGAGTTTCTGAGTTACAGCCGTCTTCAACACACTGAACTTCACCCTCCCCCATTCGTCCTATAATCCAGCCAATAGCTCTTAGCTCCGCCTCCTCCGCTGCATGTGAAAGAGTCATAGAGGAGGGAGGGGTGAGAAGGTCCAGCTCAACTTTGTCAGAGGAGAGGAGGGAGGGAGGGAGGAGAGTGAGCAGGTCTTCAAGGCAGAGAGAGAGGAGGAAGGGAGGAATGAGTAGGTCGAGAGGCAGAGAGAGAGAGGAGGGAGGGAGGAGGTGAGAAGGTCGAGAGGGCAGAGGAGAGGCAGGGAGGGAGGGGAGTGAGTAGGTCGAGAGGCAGAGGAGAGAGGAGGGAGGGAGGAGTGAGAAGGTCGAGAGAGAGAGAGAGGAGGGAGGGAGGAGTGAGAAGGTCGAGAGGCAGAGGAGAGAGGAGGGAGGGAGGAGTGAGAAGGTCGAGAGGCAGAGGAGAGAGGAGGGAGGGAGGTGAGTAGGTCGAGAGGCAGAGGAGAGGAGGAGGGAGGAGGAGTAGGTCGAGAGGCAGAGGAGAGAGGAGGGAGGAGGAGGAGAAGGTCGAGAGGCAGAGGAGATAGAGGGAGGGAGGAGTGAGTAGGTCGAGAGGCAGAGGAGAGGGAGGGAGGGAGGAGTGAGTAGGTCGAGAGGCAGAGGAGAGAGGAGGGAGGGAGGGAGTGAGTAGGTCGAGAGGCAGAGGAGAGGAGGAGGGAGGAGTGAGTAGGTCGAGAGGCAGAGGAGAGGGAGGGAGGGAGTGAGTAGGTCGAGAGGCAGAGGAGGAGAGGAGGGAGGGAGGAGTGAGTAGGTCGAGAGGTAGAGGAGGAGGGAGGGGAGGAGTGAGTAGGTCGAGAGGCAGAGGAGGGAGGAGGAGGAGAGGAGGGGGAGGAGGAGGGAGTAGGTCGAGAGGCAGAGGAGAGAGGAGGAGGGAGGAGTGAGTAGGTCAAGAGGAGGGAGAGGAGGGAGGGAGGAGTGAGTAGGTCGAGAGGCAGAGGAGAGAGGAGGGAGGGAGGGAGTGAGTAGGTCGAGAGGCAGAGGAGAGAGGAGGGAGGGAGGAGTGAGTAGGTCGAGAGGTAGAGGAGAGGAGGGAGGAGTGAGTAGGTCGAGAGGCAGAAGAGAGAGGAGGGAGGGAGTGAGTAGGTCGAGAGGCAGAGGAGAGAGGAGGGAGGGAGGAGTGAGTAGGTCGAGAGGCAGAGGAGAGAGGAGGGAGGGAGGGGAGTGAGTAGGTCGAGGTAGAGGAGAGGAGGAGGGGTGAGTAGGTCGAGAGGTAGAGGAGAGGAGGGAGGGGTGAGTAGGTCGAGAGGCAGAGGAGAGAGGAGGGAGGGAGGAGTGAGTAGGTCGAGAGGCAGAGGAGAGAGGAGGGAGGGAGGAGTGAGTAGGTCGAGAGGTAGAGGAGAGGAGGGAGGGGTGAGTAGGTCGAGAGGCAGAGGAGAGAGGAGGGGAGGGAGGAGTGAGCAGGTCGAGAGGCAGAGGAGAGGAGGGAGGGAGGAGTGAGCAGGTCGAGAGGCAGAGGAGAGAGGAGGGAGGGAGGAGTGAGTAGGTTGAGAGGTAGAGGAGAGGAGGGAGGGGTGAGTAGGTCGAGAGGCAGAGGAGAGAGGAGGGAGGGAGGAGGAGTAGGTCGAGAGGCAGAAGAGAGAGGAGGGAGGAGTGAGTAGGTCGAGAGGCAGAGGAGAGAGGAGGGAGGGAGGGAGGAGGGGAGTGAGTAGGTCGAGAGGCAGAGGAGAGGGAGGGAGGGAGGAGTGAGTAGGTCGAGAGGTAGAGGAGAGGAGGGAGGGGTGAGTAGGTCGAGAGGCAGAGGAGAGAGGAGGGAGGGAGGAGTGAGTAGGTCGAGAGGCAGAGGAGAGGAGGAAGGGAGGAGTGAGTAGGTCGAGAGGCAGAGGAGAGAGGAGGGGGGGAGTGAGTAGGTCGAGAGGCAGAGGAGAGGAGGGAGGGAGGAGTGAGTAGGTCGAGAGGTAGAGGAGAGAGGAAGGGGAGTGAGTAGGTCGAGAGGCAGAGGGAGAGAGGAGGGAGGAGTGAGTAGGTCGAGAGGCAGAGGAGAGAGGGAAGGAGTGAGGAGTGAGTAGGTCGAGAGGCAGAGGAGAGGAGGGAGGGAGGAGTGAGTAGGTCGAGAGGTAGAGGAGAGAGCAGGGAGGAGTGAGTAGGTCGAGAGGCAGAGGAGAGAGGAGGGAGGAGTGAGTAGGTCGAGAGGCAGAGGAGAGAGGAGGGAGGGAGGAGTGAGTAGGTCGAGAGGCAGAGGAGAGGAGGGAGGGAGGAGTGAGTAGGGTCGAGAGGCAGAGGAGAGGAGGGAGGGAGGAGTGAGTAGGTCGAGAGGTAGAGGAGAGAGCAGGGAGGCAGAGAGAAAGGGTGAGTAGGTTAAGAGGTAGAGGATAGAGGAAGGAGTGGGGAGGGAGGCAGAGGGAGGGGTGAGTAGGTTACGAGGAAGAGGAGAAAGGAAGGAGTGGGGAGGGGGCAGAGGAGGGGGTGAGTAGGTCGAGGGAGGGAGGGAGGGAGGGAGAAAAGAGACTCTGGAGAAGAGTTTTGGTCAGGAGGCCTGAAGAGGAGGATGCCAGAGGTTGGAGTGGGTCAAAGAGGAGTTTCTTGTCCTGGTATGAACTCTAAACAGGAGAGCCATACACACACACACACACACACACACACACACACACACACACACACACACACACACACACACACACACACACACACACACACACACACACACACACACACACACACACACACACACACACACACACACACACACACACACACACACACACACACACACACACACACTCCTAGGATCCATCATTTCCTCTCCATTCTTACTGTAAGTGGAGCCAACACAGCGACTGACAGTCCTCAACAATGGCCTTTAATTCACCACAATGGAAACATTCATGTCAATTCAGCCATTTGGTTTCCTAAACTATTTCATAAAATAATAAAAGGACTGACTCATCTTGACCAGGGGGAAATGTTCTTTAATAATCTTTGTTCTGTTTCTGAATCTGAATCAATCAACAAATGAAGGATTGATTTCCATCCATAGACTAGACTCAGATTGTCATGCAAATAAATACTGCATAAAATCACTTTCTTTCTTCAGTTTCAAGATTGTTTATCATTAAATCACATCAAAGCCCACAATTCTCATTTCCTATATAATTGCTATGTAGACCACAGAGAAGACGGAGCTGACAAATCTCTAGTTTATATTGGAGCTCAGCTGCCTCTAATGTAATGAACCCGTGCTTTGCTGTTCTCTCTTCGGGTCTCTTTGGGTCGCTAAATAATGAGTCTAAAACGATAGGGGGGCCTGGCACAGAATGTGAGAAACTGTTACTATTGGGATGTTTTTCTCATTTTAAACACACAATGTATCCTATATAATTTTGGGGACAACATATCAACAATTCCCTATACATTGGTCTGGAGAATACATCTAAGCATAACCACAACCACACCGTCCGTATGTGTTGAATGCAGAAGCTTCTGAGGAAAATGAGTTTGATGAACATTACAAGTTTTGTACTTCTATTGACTATTTATGGCCTGTAGGCCTCATTGACCTGAGCTCATACAACTCGTTTGTGAGTAAAACAAGCATAATGTATGGATTATTTTGACTATAACAAATACTCAGATGAAATATATTGTGATATTTATCACAGACTATTTTGTGTCAAAGTTTAACCAGGACTCTCGCCTCCTCACCAGTGTCATGATCAAAGATATGATCATGAGCCTCACATACAGTATAGCGTTTGGTCATTGTGCTGCCATAGAATGAATTGTGAGCAAGGCCTCAAAAAAGCGTTGTATACCAGAGCTGCAAGAAAAGGGGAGTGAGGTGTGTGTGTGTGTGTGTGTGTGTGTGTGTGTGTGTGTGTGTGTGTGTGTGTGTGTGTGTGTGTGTGTGTGTGTGTGTTCAAACACACATGCATGTGGGGGTCTGGGAGAGGAAGTGTGTCCATCTGATGAATGGATATGTGCCTGAACTCAGTTTTATACACTAATTGTAGTCTCACCCATTCATTTCTAATGACCCGTCATTTTTGACCGAGAACAAAAGTTGTACATAAGTTAAATAAAACACCCAAAACGTAAAGAAAATCATCCACATGTATTTTGTGTGTTCAGATGCCCTGTGAGGACAAAGTCCTGGAACCTTATGACAATCAGATGAAATTAACTAAATTTTTCAGAGAGAAAACGGTTAACAAAAAGGAAACATGGTTTGTTGTAATGTTGTAAGGCCTGCTGTTCTTTATATTCCTATTAGAGGGGTGGGCATTCATTTTTTTATACACTAATGTTAATTGATGAAGATCTGTTGTTAGCTTTAGCTAGCAGGAACTATATGCTTTTGTTGTTAGCTTTAGCTAGCAGGAACTATATGCTTTTGTTGTTAGCTTAAGCTAGCAGGAACTATATGCTTTTGTTGTTAGCTTAAGCTAGCAGGTACTATATGCTTTTGTTGTTAGCTTTAGCTAGCAGGAACCATATGCTTTTGTTGTTAGCTTTAGCTAGCAGGAACTATATGGTTTTGTCGTTAGCTTTAGCTAGCAGGAACTATAGACTTTTGATGTTAGCTTTAGCTAGCAGGAACTATATGCTTTTGTCGTTAGCTTAAGCTAGCAGGAACTATATGGTTTTGTTGTTAGCTTTAGCTAGCAGGAACTATATGCTTTTGTTGTTAGCTTTAGCTAGCAGGAACTATATGCTTTTGTCGTTAGCTTTAGCTAGCAGGAACTATATGCTTTTGTCTTGAAGCTAAAAATGCAATGAGTGTACAGATGAGAAAATAAACCGTTAAATTTTCTGAACATGCTTGCGATTTGTTGCGTTATTCAAAAGTGTAATATGGTAGATGCATAAAGATTTGCTTGCTTAACGTTAGCTAGTAGCTAGCTAGTAGAATAGTTTGCGATGCTTAGCTTCCTGGCTAGAGGCTACTGTGACATCTACGGGATACTTTTGAGATGCGGAGCGAGAATGTCAACCGAACCCTCTCTCGGCTTGTGACATTCCCGCCATATTATGTCAATTGAAATGTCACTCTGATAGCTCTATTCAGTCACTCTGATAACTCTATTCAGTCACTCTGATAACTCTATTCAGTCACTCTGATAACTCTATTCAGTCACTCTGATAACTCTATTCAGTCACTCTGATAACTCTATTCAGTCACTCTGATAACTCTATTCAGTCACTCTGATAACTCTATTCAGTCACTCTGATAACTCTATTCAGTCACTCTGATAACTCTATTCAGTCACTCTGATAACTCTATTCAGTCACTCTGATAGCTCTATTCAGTCACTCTGATAACTCTATTCAGTCACTCTGATAACTCTATTCAGTCACTCTGATAACTCTATTCAGTCACTCTGATAGCTCTATTCAGTCACTCTGATAACTCTATTCAGTCACTCTGATAGCTCTATTCAGTCACTCTGATAACTCTATTCAGTCACTCTGATAACTCTATTCAGTCACTCTGATAACTCTATTCAGTCACTCTGATAACTCTATTCAGTCACTCTGATAGCTCTATTCAGTCACTCTGATAACTCTATTCAGTCACTCTGATAACTCTATTCAGTCACTCTGATAACTCTATTCAGTCACTCTGATAGCTCTATTCAGTCACTCTGATAACTCTATTCAGTCACTCTGATAGCTCTATTCAGTCACTCTGATAACTCTATTCAGTCACTCTGATAACTCTATTCAGTCACTCTGATAGCTCTATTCAGTCACTCTGATAACTCTATTCAGTCACTCTGATAACTCTATTCAGTCACTCTGATAACTCTATTCAGTCACTCTGATAACTCTATTCAGTCACTCTGATAACTCTATTCAGTCACTCTGATAGCTCTATTCAGTCACTCTGATAGCCCTATTCAGTCACTCTGATAGCTCTATTCAGTCACTCTGATAGCTCTATTCAGTCACTCTGATAACTCTATTCAGTCAGTCTGATAGCTCTATTCAGTCACTCTGATAGCTCTATTCAGTCACTCTGATAGCTCTATTCAGTCACTCTGATAGCCCTATTCAGTCACTCTGATAGCTCTATTCAGTCACTCTGATAACTCTATTCAGTCACTCTGATAGCCCTATTCAGTCACTCTGATAGCTCTATTCAGTCACTCTGAACTCTATTCAGTCACTCTGATAACTCTATTCAGTCACTCTGATAACTCTATTCAGTCACTCTGATAGCTCTATTCAGTCACTCTGATAACTATATTCAGTCACTCTGATAACTCTATTCAGCCACTCTGATAACTCTATTCAGCCACTCTGATAACTATATTCAGTCACTCTGATAACTCTATTCAGCCACTCTGATAACTCTATTCAGTCACTCTGATAGCTCTATTCAGTCACTCTGATAACTATATTCAGTCACTCTGATAACTATAATCAGTCACTCTGATAACTCTATTCTGCCACTCTGATAACTCTATTCAGTCACTCTGATAACTCTATTCAGCCACTCTGATAACTATATTCAGTGAAAATAAGCCCTAAGGTCTTTACTGTGTTAGAGAGCTGTATGCTGCTGAAAAAACAAACATCAGCCAACCTAGGTCACCGCAGGATCACACCAGCCAAAATAGGTCACCTGAGGATCTGGCCTGGGATTGGCCAGTCTGAGCAGGAAGTATGATGTGGCCAGCATAGCAACAAACAGAGGTACCTCTCAGTCTCAGTCTCCAAACAACAAGACAAACAAGAGGAATTAAACATTTAAAGCCACAATCCTTATTCATGTGGCTCCTTAATCCTAATTAAAATGACCATTGAAAAGTAGTAATTATTGCATAGTGCACTTTTAATCTGTGTAAACCTCTCTCATAATGCCACCAGGACTGTACTGTACAGTGTATACTGACAAAACCACCTCCACCACCCATGTATTCTCTATGGCCAGAGGAGGTCATTCACTGCCAAAAGAGAGTTTGAGGGTACAAAACATTAGGAACACCTTCCTAACATTGAGTTGCGGCCCCTTTTTGCCCTCAGAACAGCCTCAATTCGTCGGGGTCATGGACTGTACAAGGTGTTGAAAGTGTTCCACAGGGATGCTGGCCCATGTTGAATCCAATGCCTCCTACAGTTTAAAACAAGTTGTCTGGATGTCCGTTGGGTGGTGGACCATTCTCGATTCACACGGGAAACTGTTGAGCGTGAAAAACCCAGCAGAGTTGCAGTTCTCAAACCGGTGCACCTGGCACCTACTATCATACCCCGTTCAAAGGCACTTCAATCTATTGTCTTTCCCTCTGAATGGCACACATACACAATCCATGTCTCAATTGATTCAAGGCTTAAAAATAATTGTGTAACATGTCTCCTCCCCTTCATCTACACTGATTGAAGCAGATTTAACAAGTGACATCAATAAGAGGATCATAGATATTCACCTGGATTCACCTGGTCAGTCTATGTCATGGAAAGAGCAGGTGTTCCTAATGTTTTGTCCACTCAGCGTAAAACCCTCAGTGTAGCAGCATATGTTAGCTAGAGTAGAGTTGTGGTTGTGGGAGAACAGAAGAGAATAGGAAAACATATTGTGAAGAACAACCTTTCCCTTTCGCACTATTTTTCCACAACCAAGTCTGTAGCAACATCCCAACTCATAGTAACCTTTTCCCACACTTCCCTAATCTTTCCAACTCTTCCCAACCCTTTCCAACTCTTCCCAACCCTTTCCAACTCTTCCCAACCCTTTCCAACTCTTCCAAACCCCTTCCAACTCTTCCCAACTCTTCCCAACTCTTCCCAACCCTTTCCAACCCTTTCCAACTCTTCCCAACCCTTTCCAACTCTTCCCAACCCTTTCCAACTCTTCCAACCCCTTCCAACTCTTCCCAACCCTTTGCAACCCTTTCCAACTCTTCCCAACCCTTTCCAACTCTTCCCAACTCTTCCCAACCCTTTCCAACCCTTTCCAACTCTTCCCAACCCTTTCCAACTCTTCCCAACCCTTTCCAACTCTTCCAAACCCTGTCCAACTCTTTCCAACCGTTTCCAACTCTTCCAAACCCTTCCAACTCTTCCCAACCCTTCCCAACCCTTTCCAACTCTTCCCAACCCTTTCCAACTCTTCCCAACCCTTCCCAACTCTTCCCAACCCTTTCCAACTCTTCCCAACCCTTTCCAACTCTTCCCAACTCTTCCAAACCCCTTCCAACTCTTCCCAACCCTTTCCAACCCTTTCCAACTCTTCCAAACCGCTTCCAACTCTTCCCAACCCTTTCCAACCCTTTCCAACCCTTCCCAACCCTTTCCAACTCTTCCAAACCCTTTCCAACTCTTCCAACCCTTTCCAACTCTTCCCAACCCTTTGCAACTATTCCCAACCCTTTCCAACCCTTTCCAACTCTTCCAAACCGCTTCCAACCCTTTCCAACCCTTTCCAACTCTTCCCAACCCTTTCCAACCCTTTCCAACTCTTCCAACCCTTTCCAACTCTTCCAAACCGCTTCCAACTCTTCCCAACCCTTTGCAACTCTTCCAACCCTTTCCAACTCTTCCCAACCCTTTCCAACTCTTCCAAACCCCTTCCAACTCTTTCCAACCCTTTCCAACTCTTCCCAACCCTTTGCAACTCTTCCCAACCCTTTCCAACCCTTTCCAACTCTTCCAACCCTTTCCAACTCTTCCAAACCCTTTCCAACTCTTCCAACCCTTTGCAACTCTTCCCAACCCTTTCCAACCCTTTCCAACTCTTCCAAACCGCTTCCAACCCTTTCCAACCCTTTCCAACTCTTCCCAACCCTTTCCAACCCTTTCCAACTCTTCCAAACCGCTTCCAACCCTTTCTAACCCTTTCCAACTCTTCCCAACCCTTTCCAACTCTTCCAACTCTTTCCAACCCTTTCCAACTCTTCCAACCCTTTCCAACCCTTTCCAACTCTTCCCAACCCTTTCCAACTCTTCCAACTCTTTCCAACCCTTTGCAACTCTTCCCAACCCTTTCCAACCATTTCCAACTCTTCCCAACCATTTCCAACCCTTTCCAACCCTTTCCAACCCTTTCCAACCCTTTCCAACCCTTCCCAACCCTTTCCAACTCTTCCAACTCTTCCCAACCCTTTCCAACCATTTCCAACTCTTCCCAACCATTTCCAACTCTTTCCAACCCTTTCCAACTCTTCCAAACCCTTTCCAACTCTTCCAAACCCTTTCCAACTCTTCCAACCCTTTCCAACCCTTTCCAACCCTTTCCAACCCTTTCCAACCCTTTCCAACCCTTTCCAACTCTTCCCAACCCTTTCCAACTCTTCCAACTCTTTCCAACCCTTTGCAACTCTTCCCAACCCTTTCCAACCATTTCCAACTCTTCCCAACCATTTCCAACTCTTCCCAACCATTTCCAACCCTTTCCAACTCTTCCCAACCATTTCCAACCCTTTCCATTTTGAGAATGTCCCTTCTATCAGCATTTTCTCTCATACTACATAATGACTTGTGCATCCCTGGGTTATGACACGTGTGCTCTGGGTTTTGACGGGTAAAACTCTATCTGAGGCGTGTCTCCATCTCCTCTCGGGGGAGATGGAGACAGTCGAGGTCTGGAAGACAGATTGAGAGGGGTGGTGGAGAGGGCAGGAGGGTGTGTGTGTGTGTGTGTGTGTGTGTGTGTGTGTGTGTGTGTGTGTGTGTGTGTGTGTGTGTGTGTGTGTGTGTGTGTGTGTGTGTGTGTGTGTGTGTGTGTGTGTGTGTGTGTGTTGTCTCCCCAGATGATGTCATCTCCATTAGGGAAGTTCCAGCCATAAAAGACTCCATTGAACCCGCTGCAACCTGGTCTCAGAGCATTTCATATTATTCTATACGTAAATCCCGAGACAATTCATTTAGTATGGTATGTTATGAATTACAATGTGCGTGAGCTAACATGCTAAGTAGATGCAAAGTAGCTAAAAATAGCAAGTAGTTGAAAGATTGCTAATTAGCTAAAGTTGTCCTTGATGAGATTCGAACTCACAAACTTTGGGTTGCTAGATGTTCGCGTTATATCCATCAATCAAATGTATTTATAAAGCCCTTTTACATCAGCTGATATCTTAAAGTGCTGTACAGAAACCCAGCCTAAAACCCCAAACAGCAAGCAATGCAGATGTAGAAGCACGGTGGCTAGGAAACACTCCCTAATAAGACAGGAATCTAGGAAAAAACCTAGAGAGGAACCAGGCTATTAGGGGTGGCCAGTCCTCTTCTGGCTGTGCCGGGTGGAGATGATAACAGAACATGGCCAAGATGTTCAAACGTTCAGATAATAATAATGCTTACCCATCCACCCCAACCAATAACATTACCTTTGTTTTTTTGCGTTAAGTAACCATCTGTCTTATACCAAACATATCATATCATACTAATTTGAGTTTTCCCCTGGATTTACATGTACTATATTACATCTAATCCATGACACCAGGACGTGAACCCAGACCCTTCAATGTCATTTTGATGATGTCATCACTAAGTGACGCAGATGGCTAAAGCAACTGAACCAGACAGGCAGTGATACAGCCGCGGGGCTGCTACACGACTACCATCAATCACTCTCCTGTTTGTGAGACAGCAACAACCTCAAACCTCACAGACAGACGTAGACAGTAGAGAGTCAATGAACTGCAATGATGAAACTTTAGCTTTAGTCATTTAGCTTTAGCCGACATTGTTAAGCCATTGAAGTTTTCTGTCACAATACGGGACGAAATAAAAGTTTGAAACAAGCAATCGTGAGCAAGGCACTTAGAATAGAAGGAAGTACCCTCCAGGGGTAAGAAGTTGTGACGTCGGCATTGTAATGATTCTGGATTGTAACGGTCTCCTTGCTTTACTCAAACACAACTTGCCCTGATTCGAAATACACAATGCAAACAATTCCCTGAGCAAAAAGTACATTCTGTTTGGATTCTGGTACATACTGTGTGTTAGTGTATCATAATCAGGAACAGGTCTGGTCAGTGAGGTGCCACTGATATCCGTGACATTAATCTATAGTCTGATATCAGTGAAATTAATCTATAGTCTGATATCAGTGACATTAATCTATAGTCTGATATCAGTGACATTAATCTATAGTCTGATATCAGTGACATTAATCTATAGTCTGATATCAGTGACATTAATCTATAGTCTGATATCAGTGACATTAATCTATAATCTGATATCAGTGACATTAATCTATAGTCTGATATCGGTGACATTAATCTATAGTATGACATCAGTGACATTAATCTATAATCTGTGACATTAATCTACAATCTGATATCAGTGACATTAATCTATATTCTGATATCTGTGACATTAATCTATAATCTGTGACATGAATCTATAGTTTGATATCTGTGTCATTAATCTATAGTCTGATATCTGTGTCATTAATCTATAGTCTGATAGCTGTGTCATTAATCTATAGTCTGATATCAGTGACATTAATCTACAGTCTTTTTTAAATATTTATTTTACCGTTATTTAACTAGGCAAGTCAGTTAGGAACAAATTCTTATTTTCAATGACGGCCTAGGAACAGTGGGTTAACTGCCTGTTCAGCGGAACTGCTCTGACTTGGGGTCTCCAGGACACCGTTACTTTTCATCTGGCGTTTACATCACAACGGCTAACAGTGAACATGGGGTTTTTAACACCTTCTCCCATAGTAACTGTCTTAATGATACAGAGGTTGTTGATTCTGCTCACCTCAAGTCTCTAGTGGTACACACTCCTGATGATGGAAACACGCTTCCCAGAAACACAGGAGCCGACATTCAAATGATGGAACAAGAGTGATGGAACAAGAGTGATGGAGAAAGAGTGATGGAGAAAGAGTGATGGAGAAAGAGTGATGGAGAAAGAGTGATGGAGAAAGAGTGATGGAACAAGAGAGATGGAGAAAGAGTGATGGAACAAGAGTGATGGAGAAAGAGTGATGGAACAAGAGTGATGGAGAAAGAGTGATGGAGAAAGAGTGATGGAGAAAGAGTGATGGAACAAGAGTGATGGAGAAAGAGTGATGGAGAAAGAGTGATGGAGAAAGAGTGATGGAGAAAGAGTGATGGAGAAAGAGTGATGGAACAAGAGTGATGGAGAAAGAGTGATGGAACAAGAGTGATGGAGAAAGAGTGATGGAGAAAGAGTGATGGAGAAAGAGTGATGGAACAAGAGTGATGGAGAAAGAGTGATGGAGAAAGAGTGATGGAGAAAGAGTGATGGAACAAGAGTGATGGAGAAAGAGTGATGGAGAAAGAGTGATGGAGAAAGAGTGATGGAGAAAGAGTGATGGAGAAAGAGTGATGGAACAAGAGTGATGGAGAAAGAGTGATGGAACAAGAGTGATGGAACAAGAGAGATGGAGAAAGAGTGATGGAACAAGAGTGATGGAGAAAGAGTGATGGAGAAAGAGTGATGGAACAAGAGTGATGGAGAAAGAGTGATGGAGAAAGAGTGATGGAACAAGAGAGATGGAGAAAGAGTGATGGAGAAAGAGTGATGGAGAAAGAGTGATGGAACAAGAGTGATGGAGAAAGAGTGATGGAGAAAGAGTGATGGAGAAAGAGTGATGGAACAAGAGAGATGGAACAAGAGTGATGGAGAAAGAGTGATGGAACAAGAGTGATGGAGAAAGAGTGATGGAGAAAGAGTGATGGAGAAAGAGTGATGGAGAAAGAGTGATGGAGAAAGAGTGATGGAACAAGAGAGATGGAACAAGAGTGATGGAGAAAGAGTGATGGAACAAGAGTGATGGAGAAAGAGTGATGGAGAAAGAGTGATGGAGAAAGAGTGATGGAGAAAGAGTGATGGAGAAAGAGTGATGGAACAAGAGAGATGGAACAAGAGTGATGGAGAAAGAGTGATGGAACAAGAGTGATGGAGAAAGAGTGATGGAGAAAGAGTGATGGAGAAAGAGTGATGGAGAAAGAGTGATGGAACAAGAGAGATGGAGAAAGAGTGATGGAGAAAGAGTGATGGAACAAGAGAGATGGAGAAAGAGTGATGGAACAAGAGTGATGGAACAAGGCAATAAGTGAAGTCACACTCAGCATTTGCTCTACATGTAACCTTCCCCAAGAGATCTGTGGATGAACTGGCCAGCCCTCACTACAACCTGCCCCCAGCCAGTCCTCACTTCAACCTGCCCCCAGCCAGCCCTCACTACAACCTGCCCCCAGCCAGCCCTCACTACAACCTGCCCCCAGCCAGCCCTCACTACAACCTGCCCCCAGCCAGCCCTCACTACAACCTGCCCCCAGCCAGCCCTCACTACAACCTGCCCCCAGCCAGCCCTCACTACAACCTGCCCCCAGCCAGCCCTCACTACAACCTGCCCCCAGCCAGCCCTCACTACAACCTGCCCCCAGCCAGCCCTCACTACAACCTGCCTCCAGCCAGCCCTCACTACAACCTGCCCCCAGCCCTCACTACAACCTGCCCCCAGCCAGCCCTCACTACAACCTGCCCCCAGCCAGCCCTCACTACAACCTGCCCCCAGCCAGCCCTCACTACAACCTGCCCCCAGCCCTCACTACAACCTGCCCCCAGCCAGCCCTCACTACAACCTGCCCCCAGCCAGCCCTCACTACAACCTGCCCCCAGCCAGCCCTCACTACAACCTGCCCCCAACCAGCCCTCACTACAACCTGTCCCCAGCCAGCCCTCACTACAACCAGCCCCACAACCTGCCAGCCCTCACTACAACCTGTCCCCAGCCAGCCCTCACTACAACCTGTCCCCAGCCAGCCCTCACTACAA
Organism: Oncorhynchus keta; assembly: GCF_023373465.1. Taxonomy (NCBI): domain Eukaryota; kingdom Metazoa; phylum Chordata; class Actinopteri; order Salmoniformes; family Salmonidae; genus Oncorhynchus; species Oncorhynchus keta. The sequence continues at coordinate 76,927 of NW_026282042.1, read as the reverse complement.
CCTGCCTCCAGCCAGCCCTCACTACAACCTGCCCCCAGCCAGCCCTCAGCCTACAACCTGCCCCCAGCCAGCCCTCACTACAACCTGCCCCCAGCCAGCCCTCACTACAACCTGCCCCCAGCCAGCCCTCACTACCTGCCCCCACCAGCCCCACTACAACCTGCCAGCCCTCACTACAACCTGCCCCCAGCCAGCCCTCACTACAACCTGCCCCCAGCCAGCCCCTCACTACAACCTGTCCCCAGCCAGCCCTCACTACAACCTGCCCCCAGCCAGCCCTCACTACAACCTGCCCCCAGCCAGCCCTCACTACAACCTGCCCCCAGCCAGCCCTCACTACAACCTGCCCCCAGCCAGCCCTCACTACAACCTGCCCCCAGCCAGCCCTCACTACAACCTGTCCCACTACAGCCAGCCAACCTCCCCCAGCCAGCTACAACCTGCCCCACTAGCCAGCCCTCACTACAACCTGCCCCCAGCCAGCCCTCACTACAACCTGCCCCCAGCCAGCCCTCACTACCCTGCCCCCAGCCCTCACTACAACCTGCCCTCACTACAACCTGCCCCCACAGCCAACCTGCCCCAGCCCTCACTACAACCTGCCCCCAGCCAGCCCTCACTACAACCTGCCCCCAGCCAGCCCCCCAACCAGCCCTCACTACAACCCGCTCACTACAACCTGCCCCCAGCCAGCCCTCACTACAACCTGCCCCCAGCCAGCCCTCACTACAACCTGTCCCCAGCCCTCACTACAACCTGCCCTCACTACAACCTGCCCAACCTGCCCCCAGCCCTCACTACAACCTGCCCCCAGCCAGCCCTCACTAACAACCTCACCCCAGCCAGCCCTCACTACAACCTGCCCCCAGCCAGCCCTCACTACAACCTGCCCCCAGCCAGCCCTCACTACAACCTGCCCCCAGCCAGCCCTCACTACAACCTGCCCCCAGCCAGCCCTCACTACAACCTGCCCCCAGCCAGCCCTCACTACAACCTGCCCCCAGCCCTCACTACAACCTGCCCTCAGCCAGCCCTCACTACAACCTGCCCCCAGCCCTCACTACAACCTGTCCCCAACCTGTCCCCAGCCCTCACTACAACCTGCCCCCAGCCAGCCCTCACTACAACCTGCCCCAGCCAGCCCTCACTACAACCTGTCCCCAGCCCTCACTACAACCTGCCCCCAGCCAGCCCTCACTACAACCTGCCCCCAGCCAGCCCTCACTACAACCTGCCCCCAGCCCTCACTACAACCTGCCCCCAGCCAGCCCTCACTACAACCTGTCCCTAGCCAGCCCCCTCACTACAACCTGCCCCCAGCCAGCCCTCACTACAACCTGCCCCCAGCCAGCCCTCACTACAACCTGCCCCCAGCCAGCCCTCACTACAACCTGCCCCCAGCCAGCCCTCACTACAACCTGCCCCCAGCCAGCCCTCACTACAACCTGCCCCCAGCCAGCCCTCACTACAACCTGCCCCCAGCCAGCCCTCACTACAACCTGCCCCCAGCCCTCACTACAACCTGCCCTCAGCCAGCCCTCACTACAACCTGCCCCCAGCCCTCACTACAACCTGCCCCCAGCCCTCACTACAACCTGTCCCCAGCCAGCCCTCACTACAACCTGCCCCCAGCCCCCTCACAACCTGCCCCCAGCCTACAACCTGCCCCCAGCCTCACTACAACCTGCCCCCAGCCAGCCCTCACTACAACCTGCCCCCAGCCAGCCCTCACTACAACCTGCCCCCAGCCAGCCCTCACTACAACCTGCCCCCAGCCAGCCCTCACTACAACCTGCCCCCAGCCAGCCCTCACTACAACCTGCCCCCAGCCAGCCCTCACTACAACCTGCCCCCAGCCAGCCCTCACTACAACCTGCCCCCAGCCAGCCCTCACTAGCCCTCACTACAACCTGCCCCCAGCCCTCACTACAACCTGCCCCCAGCCAGCCCTCACTACAACCTGTCCCCAGCCCTCACTACAACCTGCCCCCAGCCAGCCCTCACTACAACCTGTCCCTAGCCAGCCCTCACTACAACCTGTCCCCAGCCCTCACTACAACCTGCCCCCAGCCAGCCCTCACTACAACCTGCCCCCAGCCAGCCCTCACTACAACCTGCCCCCAGCCCTCACTACAACCTGTCCCCAGCCCTCACTACAACCTGCCCCCAGCCAGCCCTCACTACAACCTGTCCCTAGCCAGCCCTCACTACAACCTGCCCCCAGCCAGCCCTCACTACAACCTGCCCCCAGCCAGCCCTCACTACAACCTGCCCCCAGCCAGGCCTCACTACAACCTGCCCCCAACCAGCCCTCACTACAACCTGCCCCCAGCCAGCCCTCACTACAACCTGCCCCCAGCCAGCCCTCACTACAACCTGCCCCCAGCCAGCCCTCACTACAACCTGTCCCCAGCCCTCACTACAACCTGCCCCCAGCCAGCCCTCAATACAACCTGCCCCCAGCCAGCCCTCACTACAACCTGCCCCCAGCCCTCACTACAACCTGCCCCCAGCCAGCCCTCACTACAACCTGTCCCTAGCCAGCCCTCACTACAACCTGCCCCCAGCCAGCCCTCACTACAACCTGCCCCCAGCCAGCCCTCACTACAACCTGCCCCCAGCCAGCCCTCACTACAACCTGCCCCCAGCCAGCCCTCACTAAACCTGCCCCCAGCCAGCCCTCACTACAACCTGCCCCCAGCCAGCCCTCACTACAACCTGCCCCCAGCCCTCACTACAACCTGCCCTCAGCCAGCCCTCACTACAACCTGCCCCCAGCCCTCACTACAACCTGTCCCCAGCCCTCACTACAACCTGTCCCCAGCCAGCCCTCACTACAACCTGCCCCCAGCCAGCCCTCACTACAACCTGCCCCCAGCCAGCCCTCACTACAACCTGTCCCCAGCCCTCACTACAACCTGCCCCCAGCCAGCCCTCAATACAACCTGCCCCCAGCCAGCCCTCACTACAACCTGCCCCCAGCCCTCACTACAACCTGCCCCCAGCCAGCCCTCACTACAACCTGTCCCTAGCCAGCCCTCACTACAACCTGCCCCCAGCCAGCCCTCACTACAACCTGCCCCCAGCCAGCCCTCACTACAACCTGCCCCCAGCCAGCCCTCACTACAACCTGCCCCCAGCCAGCCCTCACTACAACCTGCCCCCAGCCAGCCCTCACTACAACCTGCCCCCAGCCAGCCCTCACTACAACCTGCCCCCAGCCAGCCCTCACTACAACCTGCCCTCAGCCAGCCCTCACTACAACCTGCCCCCAGCCCTCACTACAACCTGTCCCCAGCCCTCACTACAACCTGTCCCCAGCCAGCCCTCACTACAACCTGCCCCCAGCCCTCACTACAACCTGCCCCAGCCCTCACTACAACCTGCCCCCAGCCAGCCCTCACTACAACCTGCCCCCAGCCAGCCCTCACTACAACCTGCCCCCAGCCAGCCCTCACTACAACCTGAAGCCAGCCCTCACTACAACCTGCCCCCAGCCAGCCCTCACTACAACCTGCCCCCCGCCAGCCCTCACTACAACCTGCCCCCAGCCAGCCCTCACTACAACCTGCCCCCAGCCAGCCCTCACTACAACCTGCCCCCAGCCAGCCCTCACTACAACCTGCCCCCAGCCCTCACTACAACCTGCCCCCAGCCAGCCCTCACTACAACTCTACCAGCTGGAAGTTGTCAAACAGCCCTTTGGATGACACAGGCCCTGGGCTGCACTATCACGCACCACTGCCCAGCCAGCCACTAACACAACCACCACTGCCCAGCCAGCCACTAACACAACCACCACTGCCCAGCCAGCCACTAACACAACCACCACTGCCCAGCCAGCCACTAACACAACCACCACTGCCCAGCCAGCCACTAACACAACCACCACTGCCCAGCCAGCCACTAACACAACCACCACTGCCCAGCCAGCCACTAACACAACCACCACTGCCCAGCCAGCCACTAACACAACCACCACTGCCCAGCCAGCCACTAACACAACCACCACTGCCCAGCCAGCCACTAACACAACCACCACTGCCCAGCCAGCCACTAACACAACCACCACTGCCCAGCCAGCCACTAACACAACCACCACTGCCCAGCCAGCCACTAACACAACCACCACTGCCCACCCAGTCACTAACACAACCACCACTGCCCAGCCAGCCACTAACACAACCACCGCTGCCCAGCCAGTCACTAACACATCCACCACTGCCCAGCCAGCCACTAACCCTGAACAGTCAAGCAGAGCCAGTCACTAACCCTGAACAGTCAAGCAGAGCCAGTCACTAACCCTGAACAGTCAAGCAGAGCCAGCCGCTGGACAAGCTATTTTTCCTTCCATTAAACTGAATCTCATCCTGTGAAATAACGGCGTAACGGCATATTAAAAGTCCCTCTGCAGACACAGACCTGGAAGAGTCCTAGTTGGCTGCGATCGTGTTCTATTTGCAGCTGATTGGTTGTCCAGGGTTGTTAATCTGTCACCGATTGGCTGGTCCAGAACAAAGATGTTAAAAACGGATCAGAGAAGAGCTACTCTCTGATTAGCTAAGAAACAGTAAAAGTGGTTGAGTGACTTACTGCTGCTATAGAGGTCCTATCACCACTCTCTTATCATTGTGATGATGCTGGTACAGAGGTCCTATCACCACTCTCTTCTCATGGTGATGATGCTGTTACAGAGGTCCTATCACCACTGTCTTCTCATTGTGGTGATGCTGTTATAGAGGTCCTATCACCACTATCGTCTCATTGTGATGATGATGCTGCTATAGAGGTCCTATCACCACTCTCTTCTCATGGTGATGATGCTGGTACAGAGGTCCTATCACCACTCTCTTCTCATGGTGATGATGCTGTTACAGAGGTCCTATCACCACTGTCTTCTCATTGTGGTGATGCTGTTATAGAGGTCCTATCACCACTATCGTCTCATTGTGATGATGCTGTTACAGAGGTCCTATCACCACTCTCTTCTCATTGTGATGATGCTGTTACAGAGGTCCTATCACCACTCTCTTCTCATGGTGATGATGCTGGTACAGAGGTCCTATCACCACTCTCTTCTCATGGTGGTGATGCTGTTACAGAGGTCCTATCACCACTGTCTTCTCATTGTGGTGATGCTGTTACAGAGGTCATATCACCACTGTCTTCTCATTGTGATGATGCTGTTACAGAGGTCCTATCACCACTGTCTTCTCATTGTGATGCTGTTACAGAGGTCCTATCACCACTCTCTTCTCATTGTGATGATGCTGCTATAGAGGTCCTATCACCACTCTCTTCTCATTGTGATGTTGTTACAGAGGTCCTATCACCACTGTCTTCTCATTGTGATGCTGCTATAGAGGTCCTATCACCACTCTCTTCTCATGGTGATGATGATGCTGTTACAGAGGTCCTATCACCACTCTCTTCTCATGGTGATGATGCTGCTATAGAGGTCCTATCACCACTGTCTTCTCATTGTGATGCTGCTATAGAGGTCCTATCACCACTCTCTTCTCATTGTGATGCTGTTACAGAGGTCCTATCACCACTGTCTTCTCATTGTGATGCTGCTATAGAGGTCCTATCACCACTCTCTTCTCATTGTGATGCTGTTACAGAGGTCCTATCACCACTCTCTTCTCATTGTGATGCTGTTATAGAGGTCCTATCACCACTTTCTTCTCATTGTGATGATGCTGTTACAGAGGTCCTATCACCACTCTCTCATCATTGTGGTGATGGGGGATCGTTGCTGTTCTAGTGATCTTCCGTTCTCCCCCTGTTTTCACTGGCCTGGTGTCAAACGTTAACGTGTTTCTGCTTGCTTTCGTTTGACACGGTGAGAAGCATCAGCTCACCGAGCAGTTCAGCACATAGTCTACAGTACTGTAGTTTGACACAGTGAGAAGCATCAGCTCACCGAGCAGTTCAGCACATAGTCTACAGTACTGTAGTTTGACACAGTGAGAAGCATCAGCTCACCGAGCAGTTCAGCACATAGTCTGCAGTACTGTAGTTTGACACAGTGAGAAGCATCAGCTCACCGAGCAGTTCAGCACATAGTCTACAGTACTGTAGTTTGACACAGTGAGAAGCATCAGCTCACCGAGCAGTTCAGCACATAGTCTACAGTACTGTAGTTGTTGGTGGTCCCAGTAAATAACTGAGCAAAAATATTTAGACATATTTAGACATTCGCTTTACGATCAACAAGGTGAGATAATAATTTCATTATTTATCTGGATTGACAGGCGCAGATAGTCACGTACGTCATGAATCACTTTGCTGAGTCTAAAAGTGATCTTTATCCCTCCGACTCCACCACCCTGCAGCCTCATATCAAAACAGGAGAGAAACATACATCACATGGATATCTCACTTCAAAGTGCAACTGTCCCCCATTTCTTAAATACTGTCAACTCTCTCTCCCCTCTCTTCTCTCTCTCCCCTCTCTTTTCTCTCTCCCCTCTCTTCTCTCCCTCCTCTCTCTTCTCTCTCTCTTCTCTCTCTCCCCTCTCTTTTCTCTCTCCCCTCTCTTCTCTCTCTCCCCTCTCTTTTCTCTCTCCCCTCTCTTCTCTCCCTCCTCTCTCTTCTCTCTCTCTTCTCTCTCTCCCCTCTCTTCTCTCTCTCCCCTCTCTTCTCTCTCTCCCCTCTCTTCTCTCTCTCCCCTCTCTTCTCTCTCTCCCCTCTCTTCTATCTCTCCCCTCTCTTCTCTCTCTCCCCTCTTCTCTCTCTCCCCTCTCTTCTCTCTCTCCCCTCTCTTCTCTCTCTCCCCTCTCTTCTCTCTCTCCCCTCTCTTCTCTCTCTCCCTCTCTCTTCTCTCTCTCCCCTCTCTTCTCTCTCTTCTCTCTCTTCTCTCTCTCCCCTCTCTCTTCTCCCTCTCCCCTCTCTTCTCTCTCTCCCCTCTCTCTTCTCTCTCTCCCCTCTCTCTTCTCTCTCTCCCCTCTCTCTTCTCTCTCTCCCCTCTCTTCTCTCTCTTCCCTCTCTTCTCTCTCTCCCCTCTCTTCTCTCTCTCCCCTCTCTTCTCTCTCTCCCCTCTCTTCTCTCTCTCCCCTCTCTTCTCTCTCTCCCCTCTCTTCTATCTCTCCCCTCTCTTCTCTCTCTCCCTCTCTTCTCTCTCTCCCCTCTCTCTTCTCTCTCTCCCCTCTCTCTTCTCTCTCTCCCCTCTCTCTCTCTCTCTTCCCCTCTCTCTTCTCTCTCTCCCTCTCTTCTATCTCTCCCCTCTCTTCTCTCTCTTCCCTCTCTTCTCTCTCTCCCCTCTCTTCTATCTCTCCCCTCTCTTCTCTCTCTCCCCTCTTCTCTCTCTCCCCTCTCTTCTCTCTCTCCCCTCTCTTCTCTCTCTCCCCTCTCTTCTCTCTCTCCCCGAAGATGATTGGCCGATCCATCTCACCAGATATGAACTCCCACTAAGTTATTATTATTATTACATACCCCCCCACCCCCCAGGTCAGGGGTCAACAGGTCAAACCCCTGAGCCCCAGTCAAAGGCCAGGAGGGTGGTCCCCGGAGGCAGGAAGGGAGGGGTCCAATTTAACCTCCAGCAGAACAATAAACACCAGTTGATGAGGGAGGGGGGTAGACAGTTCCCTCTTTGTAAAGTTAGTGGTCTCACTATTGTCTTCTTTAGAGGTGTGTGTTTATCAGAACTGGTTTAAACTCCAGCTTGTATAGGAGTTGGAGTTGTATAAGAGTTGGAGTTGTATAAGAGTTGGAGTTGTATAGGAGTTGGAGTTGTATAGGAGTTGAGTTGGAGTTGTATAAGAGTTGGAGTTGTATAGGAGTTGGAGATGTATAGGAGTTGGAGTTGTATAGGAGTTGTATAGGAGTTGTATAGGAGTTGGAGTTGTATAAGAGTTGGAGTTGTATAGGAGTTGTATAGGAGTTGGAGTTGTATAAGAGTTGGAGTTGTATAGGAGTTGTATAGGAGTTGTATAGGAGTTGTATAGGAGTTGGAGTTGTATAAGAGTTGGAGTTGTATAGGAGTTGTATAAGAGTTGGAGTTGTATAGGAGTTGTATAAGAGTTGGAGTTGTATAGGAGTTGGAGTTGTATAGGAGTTGGAGTTGTATAGGAGTTGTATAGGAGTTGGAGTTGTATAAGAGTTGGAGTTGTATAGGAGTTGTATAAGAGTTGGAGTTGTATAGGAGTTGGAGTTGTATAGGAGTTGGAGTTGTATAGGAGTTGTATAGGAGTTGTATAGGAGTTGGAGTTGTATAAGAGTTGGAGTTGTACAGGAGTTGTATAGGAGTTGGAGTTGTATAGGAGTTGTATAGGAGTTGCTCTCCTAAAGTGGTACCGTGCTGTAAGGCAGGACATTGTTTGACCAATTTCCTGTCCATGAGCAGTAATTCAGTGGTTGTCGGTAATTGGTGCACAGACTGTCTCTTTGGGAATGCAGCAGTGTAAATGTCTGTGAGACCGGCAGCTGCTGTTCAATAAGAACACTGTTAACCTGTCTGGTTAATAAAGCCGTCCTTCAGACATTAGTGAGCAGTAGGAATGTGCTACTTTTTCTACCATATCAATGTTGAACCAATTTCCACAGAACCACAGAATGGGAGATACAGAGGGTGGTGATATGAAGGTTTCACCTCCCAGTAACAGACATCACACATGAAGGTTTCACCTCCCAGTAACAGACACCACATATGAAGGTTTCACCTCCCAGTAACAGACATCACATATGAAGGTTTCACCTCCCAGTAACAGACATCACATATGAAGGTTTCACCTCCCAGTAACAGACATCACCTAAGAAGGTTTCACCTCCCAGTAACAGACATCACATATGAAGGTTTCACCTCCCAGTAACAGACATCACATATGAAGGTTTCACCTCCCAGTAACAGACATCACACATGAAGGTTTCACCTCCCAGTAACAGACATCACATATGAAGGTTTCACCTCCCAGTAACAGACATCACACATTAAGGTTTCACCTCCCAGTAACAGACATCACACATGAAGGTTTCACCTCCCAGTAACACACACCAACACCTGGCAGAAGGACCAACTAACACACACCAACACCTGGCAGAAACACCAACTAACACACACCCCACACCTGGCAGAAACACCAACTAACACACACCAACACCTGGCAGAAACACCAACTAACACACACCAACACCTGGCAGAAACACCAACTAACACACACCAACACCTGGCAGAAGGACCAACTAACACACACCAACACCTGGCAGAAACACCAACTAACACACACACCAACACCTGGCAGAAACACCAACTAACACACACACCAACACCTGGCAGAAACACCAACTAACACACACACCAACACCTGGCAGAAACACCAACTAACACACACACCAACACCTGGCAGAAGGACTAACACACACCAACACCTGGCAGAAGGACTAACACACACCAACACCTGGCAGAAGGACTAACACACACCAA
>NW_026282042.1:45000-62500 GCF_023373465.1 Oncorhynchus keta | reverse complement strand
CTCTAAAGAGAGAGCTTTGGGGGACAAAGAGAGAGCTGTGGGGGGACAAAGAGAGAGCTGTGGGGGACAAAGAGAGAGCTCTAAAGAGAGAGCTGTGGGGGACAAAGAGAGCTCTAAATAGAGAGCTCTAAAGAGAGAGCTATGGGGGACAAAGAGAGCTCTAAATAGAGAGCTATGGGGGACAAAGAGAGCTCTAAATAGAGAGCTATGGGGGACAAAGAGAGCTCTAAATAGAGAGCTATGGGGGACAAAGAGAGCTCTAAATAGAGAGCTATGGGGACAAAGAGAGCTCTAAATAGAGAGCTATGGGGGACAAAGAGAGCTCTAAAGAGAGAGCTCTAAAGAGAGAGCTCTAAAGAGAGAGCTGTGGGGGAGAAAGAGAGAGCTATGGGGGACAAAGAGAGAGCTCTAAAGAGAGAGCTATGGGGGACAGAGAGAGCTCTAAATAGAGAGCTCTAAAGAGAGAGCTCTAAATAGAGAGCTCTAAAGAGAGAGCTCTAAAGAGAGAGCTATGGGGGACAGAGAGAGCTCTAAATAGAGAGCTCTAAATAGAGAGCTCTAAATAGAGAGCTCTAAAGAGAGAGCTCTAAATAGAGAGCTCTAAATAGAGAGCTCTAAATAGAGAGCTCTAAAGAGAGAGCTCTAAAGAGAGAGCTCTAAATAGAGAGCTCTAAATAGAGAGCTCTAAAGAGAGAGCTCTAAAGAGAGAGCTCTAAAGAGAGAGCTATGGGGGACAAAGTAGAGCTCTAAATAGAGAGCTCTAAATAGAGAGCTCTAAAGAGAGAGCTCTAAAGAGAGAGCTCTAAAGAGAGCTCTAAAGAGAGCTATGGGGGACATTGTCCAACACACTAAATAGCTGTATTAAATGACTAAATGTTCCTATGAGAAACTCATGGTTATGAGTGGTGTCTCCTCATGTTCCCCTCATTCTCCTCCTTTTCCCTTCATCCTCATCATGTTACCTTCCTCCTCATCATGTTACCCTTCCTCCTCATCATGTTACCTTCCTCCTCCTCATGTTCCCTTCATCCTCATCATGTTACCTTCCTCCTCCTCATGTTACCTTCCTCCTCCTCCTATTACCCTTCCTCCTCCTCATGTTACCTTCCTCCTCCTCATGTTACCTTCCTCCTCCTCATGTTCCCCTTCATCCTCCTCCTATTACCCTTCCTCCTCATCATGTTACCTTCCTCCTCCTCATGTTCCCTTCATCCTCATCATGTTACCTTCCTCCTCCTCCTTTTCCCTTCATCCTCCTCCTTTTCCCTTCATCCTCCTCATGTTCCCCTTCATCCTCCTCCTATTACCCTTCCTCCTCCTCCTATTACCCTTCATCCTCCTCCTATTACCCTTCCTCCTCCTCCTATTACCCTTCCTCCTCATCATGTTACCCTTCCTCCTCCTCATGTTACCTTCCTCCTCCTCATGTTACCTTCCTCCTCCTCATGTTCCCCTTCATCCTCCTATTACCCTTCCTCCTCCTATTACCCTTCATCCTCCTCCTATTACCCTTCCTCCTCCTCATGTTCCCCTTCATCCTCCTCCTATTACCCTTCCTCCTCCTCATGTTCCCCTTCATCCTCCTCCTATTACCCTTCCTCCTCCTCATGTTCCCCTTCATCTTCCTCCTATTACCCTTCCTCCTCCTCCTGTTCCCCTTCATCCTCCTCCTATTACCCTTCATCCTCCTCATGTTCCCCTTCATCATCCTCTGTCTCCTTCCTTTCTCTTATTCTGTGTTTCTCCATCCAGACAGGGAGAAGAGTAATGCCCGAAACACTCCCTACCACTGAAACATGCACACACACACACGCACACACCCACGCTCAGACACACAGATGCCCACACACGCACACACCCCGCTCAGACACCCACGCTCAGACACACACGCACACACCCACGCTCAGACACACAGACACACACACACACACACACACACACACACACACACACACACACACACACACACACACACACACACACACACACACACACACACACACACACACACACACACACACACTCCCTCATGAGCGATCCACCCCTCTCTCTTCACCCCCTCACGGGACCCACAAACTCACAAACACTCCACAAAAAAACGTTACCACGGCAACATGACAAAGCACGCACGCCCACAGATGCAGGCTAATTCTTTAATGATCACATGTAAGACTTCTGTTGAACAAAGAAATCACACACACACACTCACTTACACACACATGGTTGGATACACACACTGGTTGGACAAAATAATCTCCCAGTACCCTCCGTTGCTTGGTACCCCCCCCCCCATCAGCCTTCCATGTTGCCAGGTCCCCTTGTAAAACAGTTCTGGTGGAAAACAGAGTAAAACTCACAGGGCATAGAAATTACAGACAAATGGTTTTGCCTCTCAAATGGCCCCCTACTCCCTATGGAGCCCTTTGGGTATTTGCCTAGCCCCCTACTCCCTATGGAGCCCTTTGGGTATTTGCCTGGCACCCTACTCCCTATGGAGCCCTTTGGGTGTTTGCCTGGCCCCCTACTCCCTATAGAGCCCTATGGAAATGTAGTGCACTACATAGGGCGACAGGGAGGCAGACATGGAGCCTCGGCTTTAAGGTCAAACACTGACGTCAGGCATGTCTGGTGAAACGAGGAGGGACCATTACATTGAAACCAGGGAGGGTCTGAAGTTGTCTAATTTCATGTTGTATTTAACCAATACAGCTCTTATTCTGTTTCAAGAAGGGGATGTTTCTGGTGAATTTGACTAGTTTGGGTGAATTTAGCTGTTCGGGGTACTCAGCGTGTGTATGAATTTGACTAGTTTGGGTGAATTTAGCTGTTGGGGGTACTCAGCGTGTGTATGAATTTGACTAGTTTGGGTGAATTTAGCTGTTCGGGGTACTCAGCGTGTGTATGAATTTGACTAGTTTGGGTGAATTTAGCTGTTGGGGGTACTCAGCGTGTGTATGAATTTGACTAGTTAGGGTGAATTTAGCTGTTGGGGGTACTCAGCGTGTGTATGAATTTAGCTGTTCGGGGTACTCAGCGTGTGTATGAATTTGACTTGTTTGGGTGAATTTAGCTGTTGGGGTTACTCAGCGTGTGTATGAATTTGACTTGTTTGGGTGAATTTAGCTGTTGGGGTTACTCAGCGTGTGTATGAATTTGACTTGTTTGGGTGAATTTAGCTGTTGGGGTTACTCAGCGTGTGTATGAATTTGACTAGTTTGGGTGAATTTAGCTGTTGGGGTTACTTAGCGTGTGTATGAATTTGACTTGTTTGGGTGAATTTAGCTGTTGGGGTTACTCAGCGTGTGTATGAATTTGACTAGTTTGGGTGAATTTAGCTGTTGGGGTTACTCAGCGTGTGTATGAATTTGACTAGTTTGGGTGAATTTAGCTGTTGGGGTTACTCAGCGTGTGTATGAATTTGACTTGTTTGGGTGAATTTAGCTGTTGGGGTTACTCAGCGTGTGTATGAATTTGACTTGTTTGGGTGAATTTAGCTGTTGGGGTTACTCAGCGTGTGTATGAATTTGACTAGTTTGGGTGAATTTAACTGATGGGGTTACTCAGCGTGTGTATGAATTTCACTAGTTTGGGTGAATTTAGCTGATGGGGTTACTCAGCGTGTGTATGAATTTGACTAGTTTGGGTGAATTTAGCTGATGGGGTTACTCAGCGTGTGTATGAATTTGACTAGTTTGGGTGAATTTAGCTGATGGGGGTACTCAGCGTGTGTATGAATTTGACTAGTTTGGGTGAATTTAGCTGTTGGGGGTACTCAGCGTGTGTATGAATTTGACTAGTTTGGGTGAATTTAGCTGTTGGGGGTACTCAGCGTGTGTATGAATTTGACTAGTTTGGGTGAATTTAGCTGTTGGGGGTACTCAGCGTGTGTATGAATTTGACTTGTTTGGGTGAATTTAGCTGTTGGGGGTACTCAGCGTGTGTATGAATTTGACTAGTTTGGGTGAATTTAGCTGTTGGGGGTACTCAGCGTGTGTATGAATTTGACTAGTTTGGGTGAATTTAGCTGTTGGGGGTACTCAGCGTGTGTATGAATTTGACTAGTTTGGGTGAATTTAGCTGTTGGGGGTACTCAGCGTGTGTATGAAGTTAGCTGTTGGGGGTACTCAGCGTGTGTATGAAGTTAGCTGTTGGGGTTACTCAGCGTGTGTATGAATTTGACTAGTTTGGGTGAAGTTAGCTGTTGGGGTTACTCAGCGTGTGTATGAATTTGACTTGTTTGGGTGAATTTAGCTGATGGGGGTACTCAGCGTGTGTATGAATTTGACTTGTTTGGGTGAATTTAGCTGATGGGGGTACTCAGCGTGTGTATGAATTTGACTAGTTTGGGTGAATTTAGCTGTTGGGGGTACTCAGCGTGTGTATGAATTTAGCTGTTGGGGGTACTCAGCGTGTGTATGAATTTAGCTGATGGGGGTACTCAGCGTGTGTATAGTATACGATGTGCTCACCATACATGTCATTCCAGATAAGCCTAATCAGCTGTTCTCTCTCCGTGAAGATTTCTGCACGAGCCATGTAATGATCTGGCAGCTGCCCCGAACTGAAACGGGACACTTTTAATCTGTCCTATCTAACAAGACGCAGACACAGCTGAGTAGCACATTATTATTTTAGTGTCCGTTTGTCTGTTAGAAACACTCCGTCTGTCCTTGACATTTGGAGAGAAACAATGACAGTGTGTAACATAACATCATGGTCACAGCTGACTGAGCCAGAGATACTCTCCTGGACTGGAGATATCACACCTGAATGAGCCAGAGATACTCTCCTGGACTGGAGATATCACAGCTGACTGAGCCAGAGATACTCTCCTGGACTGGAGATATCACAGCTGACTGAACCAGAGATACTCTCCTGGACTGGAGATATCACAGCTGACTGAATCAGAGATACTCTCCTGGACTGGAGATATCACAGCTGACTGAGCCAGAGATACTCTCCTGGACTGGAGATATCACAGCTGACTGAGCCAGAGATACTCTCCTGGACTGGAGATATCACAGCTGACTGAGCCAAAGATACTCTCCTGGACTGGAGATATCACAGCTGACTGAATCAGAGATACTCTCCTGGACTGGAGATATCACAGCTGACTGAATCAGAGATACTCTCCTGGACTGGAGATATCACACCTGACTGAATCAGAGATACTCTCCTGGACTGGAGATATCACAGCTGACTGAGCCAGAGATACTCTCCTGGACTGGAGATATCACAGCTGACTGAGCCAGAGATACTCTCCTGGACTGGAGATATCACAGCTGACTGAGCCAGAGATACTCTCCTGGACTGGAGATATCACAGCTGACTGAACCAGAGATACTCTCCTGGACTGGAGATATCACAGCTGACTGAGCCAGAGATACTCTCCTGGACTGGAGATATCACAGCTGACTGAACCAGAGACACTCTTCTGGACTGGAGATATCATACCTGACTGAACCAGAGATACTCTCCTGGACTGGAGATATCACACCTGACTGAGCCAGAGATACTCTCCTGGACTGGAGATATCATACCTGACTGAGCCGGAGATACTCTTCTGGACTGGAGATATCATACCTGACTGAACCAGAGATACAAAATCTGGACTGTAGATATCATACCTGACTGAACCAGAGACACTCGGACTGGAGATATCATACCTGACTGAACCAGAGATACTCTCCTGGACTGTAGATATCATACCTGACTGAACCAGAGATTCTCTTCTGGACTGTAGATATCATACCTGACTGAACCAGAGACACTCTCCTGGACTGTAGATATCATACCTGACTGAACCAGAGATACAAAATCTGGACTGTAGATATCATACCTGACTGAACCAGAGACACTCGGACTGGAGATATCATACCTGACTGAACCAGAGATTCTCTTCTGGACTGTAGATATCATACCTGACTGAACCAGAGACACTCTCCTGGACTGTAGATATCATACCTGACTGAACCAGAGACACTCTCCTGGACTGTAGATATCATACCTGACTGAACCAGAGACACTCGGACTGGAGATATCACACCTGACTGAACCAGAGACACTCGGACTGGAGATATCATACCTGACTGAACCAGAGATACTCTTCTGGACTGTAGATATCATACCTGACTGAACCAGAGACACTCTCCTGGACTGGAGATATCACACCTGACTGAACCAGAGACACTCGGACTGGAGATATCACACCTGACTGAGCCAGAGATACTCTTCTGGACTGTAGATATCATACCTGACTGAACCAGAGATACTCTTCTGGACTGTAGATATCATACCTGACTGAACCAGAGACACTCTCCTGGACTGTAGATATCATACCTGACTGAACCAGAGACACTCTCCTGGACTGTAGATATCATACCTGAATGAACCAGAGACACTCGGACTGGAGATATCACACCTGACTGAGCCAGAGATACTCTTCTGGACTGGAGATATCATACCTGACTGAATCAGAGATACTCTTCTGGACTGGAGATATCATACCTGACTGAATCAGAGATACTCTCCTGGACTGCAGATATCATACCTGACTGAGCCAGAGATACTCTTCTGGACTGGAGATATCATACCTGACTGAATCAGAGATACTCTTCTGGACTGGAGATATCATACCTGACTGAGCCAGAGATACTCTTCTGGACTGGAGATATCACAGCTGATTGAACCAGAGATACTCTCCTGGACTGGAGATATCATACCTGACTGAACCAGAGACACTCTTCTGGACTGTAGATATCATACCTGACTGAACCAGAGATACTCGTCTGGACTGTAGATATCATACCTGACTGAACCAGAGACACTTGTACTGGAGATATCACAGCTGACTGAACCAGAGACACTCTCCTGGACTGTAGATATCATACCTGACTGAACCAGAGACACTTGTACTGGAGATATCATACCTGACTGAGCCAGAGATACTCTTCTGGACTGTAGATATCATACCTGACTGAACCAGAGACACTCGTCTGGACCTGGGTTGAAATACCATTTTAAATAATGTATCTGAGCCTAGGCTTAATGGACCAATAGAATAGTTCCAAAACTGTAGGCCATTCCAGGAAAGCGAGAGAAAACTATAAAATGTATTAAAATATTTCAGATAATATTTGAGCCCAGGTCTCGTTGAGAAACAATAATCGTTTGAGTCATGAATGGAAGCATGAGGTAATTCACGCACCTACTGCACTTATTTCCTAGACCCAGTGTGGACGTAACGTTTGAGGCAACAATTTAACTACGAACAACGTTGGCTCTCACCTACTGCATTTGTGTACCACATGTGTTTTCAATCAGGTCCTCTCGTCATACAGTATAACATTGGCTTCAACACTGTCTGTCTCTCAGCCCTGGTGTGGATTTGGATTCACAGCATGGTCTATATTACAGCATGGTCTATATAACAGCATGGTCAACATTACTGATAACGGTGTCCCTGTCATGATCTGTTTGTGATAGGTTCAGCATACGCATTCAACCAGCCTGGCTGGCCAATGGCCTTTCTCCCCCTCATAGTCTATATCTGACCCATCACTATCACTATCACTGAGGACAGCATCTTCCTCATTTTGCGAGAGAGAACCGCAATGTCGCATGCCTTGTCTGGACGGTCACCTAGATAACAACATATCCAGAACTTGACTGAAAGTGAAACTAAAAGAAAGAACAGAGTAGAAAGTTAGGTCAAACAATAACTATGTATGTGTATAATTTTTATTTTTTTTACCTTTATTTAACCAGGCAAATCAGTTAAGAACATATTCTTATTTTCAATGACGGCCTGGGAACAGTGGGTTAACTGCCTGTTCAGGGGCAGAATGACAGATTTGTACCTTGTCAGCTCGGGGGTTTGAACTCGCAACCTTCCGGTTACTAGTCCAACGCTCTAACCACTAGGCTACGCTGCCGCCCGTGTACACCTAGATGCACTGTGTTAATCCCCCGGTCACTATCGTTGCCTTCAACATGTTTACACATTCTACGACCACACTGAACAAAGTTGAGTAATTACAAATGCATATATCAATACGAGACACCTTAAAGATTATGTGTACCAAAGATCTTTGTCCTGTCTTTATACTAAATTCCCAATCTGGCCCTCAAACCATCACGGTCACCTAATATAATCCCCAGTTTACAATTGGCTCATTCATCCCCCCCTCCTCCTCTCCCCTGTAACTATTCCCCAGGTCGTTGCTGTAAATGAGAACGTGTTCTCAGTCAACTTTACCTGGTAAATTAACGGGTAAATAAAAGTAACATACATTTACTAACCTTTTGTTTTTTTGGAGTTTTTTGGGGAGCATCGTCTTCTCATGGTGCAAACAGGAAGTAAACAGTCATGTGACAATTTACAGGAAACATGTGACACTGCACAAATTTCATTGAGATCTTTTTATTATTTCAATATTTGCTGGAAATACATTGATACGTCATTCAGTAACATGTTTAGAGCCTTATAACTGGAAATACATTGATACGTCATTCAGTAACACGTTTAGAGCCTTATAACTGGAAATACATTGATACGTCATTCAGTAACATGTTTAGAGCCTTATAACTGGAAATACATAGATACGTCATTCAGTAACACGTTTAGAGCCTTATAACTGGAAATACATTGATGCGTCATTCAGTAACACGTTTAGAGCCTTATAACTGGAAATACATTGATACGTCATTCAGTAACACGTTTAGAGCCTTATAACTGGAAATACATTGATGCGTCATTCAGTAACACGTTTAGAGCCTTATAACTGGAAATACATTGATACGTCATTCAGTAACACGTTTAGAGCCTTATAACTGGAAATACATTGATACGTCATTCAGTAACACGTTTAGAGCCTTATAACTGGAAATACATTGATACGTCATTCAGTAACATGTTTAGAGCCTTATAACAGAAAACGTTTTTACGGTCACTATTGTGACTGATGGGATTAAATAGGTTCATATAAGGAATTTTAAATGATTTATATTTTTACTTTTACTTTTGATTCTTAAGTATATTTTTAGCAATTACATGTACTTTTGATATTTATGTATATGTAAAACCAAATACTTTTAGACTTTTACTCAAGTAGTATTTCACTGGGTGACTTTCACTTTTACTTGAGTCATTTTCTATTAAGGTATCTTTACTTTTACTGAAGTATGACATTGGGGTGCTTTTTCCACCACTGAATTCTATTGAGCATTCTCTCTCTCTCTCTCTCTCTCTCTCTCTCTCTCTCTCTCTCTCTCTCTCTCTCTCTCTCTCTCTTCTCTCTCTCTCTCTCTCTCTCTCTCTCTCTCTCTCTCTCTCTCTCTCTCTCTCTCTCTCAATTCAATTCAATTCAATTCAAGGGCTTTATTGGCATGGGAAACATGTGTTAACATTGCCAAAGCAAGTGAGGTAGACAACATACAAAGTGAATATATAAAGTGAAAAACAACAAAAATTAACAGTAAACATTACACATACAACAGTTTCAAAACAGTAAAGACATTACAAATGTCATATTATATATATATATATATATATATATATATATATATATATATACATATATATACATATATATATATACACATATATATACATATATATATATACATATACATACACAACGTACAAATAATTAAGGGACACAAGATAAAATAAATAAGCATAAATATGGGTTGTATTTACAATGGTGTTTGTTCTTCACTGGTTGCCCTTTTCTCGTGGCAACAGGTCACAAATCTTGCTGCTGTGATGGCACACTGTGGAATTTCACCCAGTAGGTATGGGAGTTTTTCAAAATTGGATATGTTTTCGAATTCTTTGTGGATCTGTGTGATCTGGGGGAAATATGTCTCTCTAATATGGTCATACATTGGGCAGGAGGTTAGGAAGTGCAGCTCAGTTTCCACCTCATTTTGTGGGCAGTGAGCACATAGCCTGTCTTCTCTTGAGAGCCATGTCTGCCTACGGCGGCCTTTCTCAATAGCAAGGCTATGCTCACTGAGTCTGTACATAGTCAAAGCTTTCCTTAATTTTGGGTCAGTCACAGTGGTCAGGTATTCTGCCGCTGTGTACTCTCTGTGTAGGGCCAAATAGCATTCTAGTTTGCTCTGTTTTTTTGTTAATTCTTTCCAATGTGTTAAGTAATTATCTTTTTGTTTTCTCATGATTTGGTTGGGTCTAATTGTGCTGTTGTCCTGGGGCTCTGTAGGGTGTGTTTGTGTTTGTGAACAGAGCCCCAGGACCAGTTTGCTTAGGGGACTCTTCTCCAGGTTCATCTCTCTGTTTGTGATGGCTTTGTTATGGAAGGTTTGTGAATCGCTTCCTTTTAGGTGGTTGTAGAATTTAATGGCTCTTTTCTGGATTTTGATAATTAGTGGGTATCGGCCTAATTCTGCTCTGCATGCATTATTTGGTGTTTTACGTTGTACACGGAGGATATTTTTGCAGAATTCTGCGTGCAGAGTCTCAATTTGGTGTTTGTCCCATTTTGTGAAGTCTTGGTTGGTGAGCGGACCCCAGACCTCACAACCATAAAGGGCAATGGGCTCTATGACTGATTCAAGTATTTTTAGCCAAATCCTAATTGGTATGTTGAAATTTATGTTTCTTTTGATGGCATAGAATGCCCTTCTTGCCTTGTCTCTCAGATCGTTCACACCTTTGTGGAAGTTACCTGTGGCGCTGATGTTTAGGCCAAGGTATGTATAGTTTTTGTGTGCTCTAGGGCAACAGTGTCGAGATGGAATTTGTATTTGTGGTCCTGGTGACTCGACCTTTTTGGAACACCATTATTTTGGTCTTACTGAGATTTACTGTCAGGGCCCAGGTCTGACAGAATCTGTGCATAAGATCTAGGTGCTGCTGTAGGCCCTCCTTGGTTGGTGACAGAAGCACCAGATCATCAGCAAACAGCAGACATTTGACTTCGGATTCTAGCAGGGGAGGCCGGGTGCTGCAGACTTTTCTAGTGCCCGCGCCAGTTCGTTGATATATATGTTGAAGAGGGTGGGGCTTAAGCTGCATCCCTGTCTAACCCCACGACCCTGTGTGAAGAAATGTGTGTGTTTTTGCCAATTTTAACCGCACACTTGTTGTTTGTGTACATGGATTTTATAATGTCATATGTTTTACCCCCAACACCACTTTCCATCAGTTTGTATAGCAGACCCTCATGCCAAATTGAGTCGAAGGCTTTTTGAAATCAACAAAGCATGAGAAGACTTTGCCTTTGTTTTGGTTTGTTTGGTTGTCAATTAAGGTGTGCAGGGTGAATACATGGTCTGTTGTACGGTAATTTGGTAAAAAGCCAATTTGACATTTGCTCAGTACATTGTTTTCATTGAGGAAATGTACGAGTCTGCTGTTAATAATAATGCAGAGGATTTTCCCAAGGTTACTGTTGACACATATTCCACGGTAGTTATTGGGGTCAAATTTGTCTCCACTTTTGTGGATTGGGGTGATCAGTCCTTGGTTCCAAATATTGGGGAAGATGCCAGAGCTAAGTATGATGTTAAAGAGTTTTAGTATAGCCAGTTGGAATTTGTTGTCTGTATATTTGATCATTTCATTGAGGATACCATCGACACCACAGGCCTTTTTTGGGTTGGAGGGTTTTTATTTTGTCCTGTAACTCATTCAATGTAATTGGAGAATCCAGTGGGTTCTGGTAGTCTTTAATAGTTGATTCTAAGATCTGTAGTTGATCATGTATATGTTTTTGCTCTTTGTTCTTTGTTATAGAACCAAAAAGATTGGAGAAGTGGTTTACCCAGACATCTCCATTTTGGATAGATAATTCTTTGTGTTGTTGTTTGTTTAGTGTTTTCCAATTTTCCCAGAAGTGGTTAGAGTCTATGGATTCTTCAATTGCATTGAGCTGATTTCTGACATGCTGTTCCTTCTTTTTCCGTAGTGTGTTTCTGTATTGTTTTAGTGATTCACCATAGTGAAGGCGTAGACTCAGGTTTTCCGGGTCTCTATGTTTTTGGTTGGACAGGTTTCTCAATTTCTTTCTTAGATTTTTGCATTCCTCATCAAACCATTTGTCATTATTGTTAATTTTCTTCGGTTTTCTATTTGAGATTTTTAGATTTGATAGGGAAGCTGAGAGGTCAAATATACTGTTAAGATTTTCTACTGCCAAGTTTACACCTTCACTATTACAGTGGAACGTTTTACCCAGGAAATTGTCTAAAAGGGATTGAATTTGTTGTTGCCTAATTGTTTTTGGTAGGTTTCCAAACTGCATTCCTTCCACCTATAGCATTTCTTAATGTTACTCAGTTCCTTTGGCTTTGATGCCTCGTGGTTGAGTATTGCTCTGTTTAAGTAGACTGTGATTTTGCTGTGGTCTGATAGGGGTGTTAGTGGACTGACTGTGAACGCTCTGAGAGATTCTGGGTTGAGGTCAGTGATAAAGTAGTCTACAGTACTACTGCCAAGAGATGAGCTATAGGTGTATCTACCATAGGAGTCCCCTCGAAGCCTACCGTTGACTATGTACATACCCAGCGTGCGACAGAGCTGCAGGAGTTGTGACCCGTTTTTGTTGGTTATGTTGTCATAGTTGTGCCTAGGGGGCATATGTGGGAGGGATGCTGTCACCTCCAGGCAGATGTTTGTCCCCCTGTGTGCTGAGGGTGTCAGGTTCTTGTCCGGTTCTGGCATTTAGGTCGCCACAGACTAGTACATGTCCCTGGGCCTGGAAATGATTGATTTCGCCCTCCAGGATGGAGAAGCTGTCTTCATTAAAATATGGGGATTCTAGTGGGGGGATATTTTTCTCTGTTAGGATAATTTCCTTTTGAATTTCTAGCCAAATGTAGAATGTTCCTGTTTTGATTAATTTAATGGAGTGAGTTAGGTCTGCTCTATACCAAATTAGCATACCCCCTGAGTCCCTTCCCTGTTTCACACCTGGTAGTTTGGTGGATGGGACTACCAGCTCTCTGTAACCTAGAGGGCAACCAGTGGGTCCGTCTCCTCTATACCAGGTTTCTTGCAGGATGACAATGTCTGTGTTACCGATTTCTTTGGTGAAGTCCGGGTTTCTGCTCTTTAGGCCAAAGGCAGATGACCTCAGGCCTTGGATATTCCAGGATGATATAGTGAAGGCTTTTTGTTCCATAGAATGTCCAATGTTGTTGGTCGTGTGGTTTGGCCTCAGGCCAAGGTTTAGCCTCTCTCTCTCTCTCTCTCTCTCTCTCTCTCTCTCTCTCTCTCTCTCTCTCTCTCTCTCTCTCTCTCTCTCTCTCTCTCTCTCTCTCTCTCTCTCTCTCTCTCTCTCTCTCTCTCTCTCTCTCTCTCTCTCTTTCAATTCAATTCAATTAAATTCAAGGGCTTTATTGGCATGGGAAACATGTGTTAACATTGCCAAAGCAAATGAGGTAGATAATATATAAAGTGAATATATAAAGTGAAAAACAACAAAAATTAACAGTAAACATTACACATACAGAAGTTTCAAAACAGTAAAGACATTACAAATGTCATATTATATATATATATATACAATGTACAAATAGTTAAAGGTTCTTTCTCTCTGTCTCTCTCTCTCTCTCTCTCTCTCTCTCTCTCTCTCTCTCTCTCTCTCTCTCTCTCTCTCTCTCTCTCTCTCTCTCTCTCTCTCTCTCTCTCTCCCTCTCTCTCTCGTGTGATAGAGTGCTTCTTTAAATGGTTTGAACAGAGAGACACCAGCTGATGGTGCAGATCAGAGAGAAGAGAGACACTACACTGCCACCACCGTGTTTCCCTTCCTCCTTCACTTCTCTACTCTAGACGAAGAGTCATTAGATTCCCGTGAGGAGCCTCTAGAGCGTCTTCCTCCTTCACTTCTCTACTCTAGACGAAGAGTCATTAGATTCCCGTGAGGAGCCTCTAGAGCGTCTTCCTTCTGCCTCCTTCACTTCTCTACTCTAGACGAAGAGTCATTGGATTCCGTGAGGAGCCTCTAGAGCGTCTTCCTTCTTCCTCCTTCACTTCTCTACTCTAGACGAAGAGTCATTGGATTCCGTGAGGAGCCTCTAGAGCGTCTTCCTTCTTCCTCCTTCACTTCTCTACTCTAGACGAAGAGTCATTAGATTCCGTGAGGAGCTTCTAGAGCGTCTTCCTCCTTCCTCCTTCACTTCTCTACTCTAGACGAAGAGTCATTGGATTCCGTGAGGAGCCTCTAGAGCGTCTTCCTTCTTCCTCCTTCACTTCTCTACTCTAGACGAAGAGTCATTAGATTCCGTGAGGAGCCTCTAGAGCGTCTTCCTCCTTCCTCCTTCACTTCTCTACTCTAGACGAAGAGTCATTAGATTCCGTGAGGAGCCTCTAGAGCGTCTTCCTTCTTCCTCCTTCACTTCTCTACTCTAGACGAAGAGTCATTAGATTCCGTGAGGAGCCTCTAGAGCGTCTTCCTTCTTCCTCCTTCACTTCTCTACTCTAGACGAAGAGTCATTAGATTCCCGTGAGGAGCCTCTAGAGCGTCCTCCTCCTTCCTCCTCACGTAAAGTTTACAAGTTCATCTAGCTAAGCCCTCCTCAAGATGTCGCATGGGAGATGCTTAAGAATCACTCATTCTGCTCATCTCAAAAGTCAGTTGTTTAATTTTATTTTAACCCATAGAGACAGTTCATGATAATAATCTGCCTGGGAGGGTTGATTGTTTTTAGATTCCTACGGAGGGAGGTCAAAGTTCACGACACTAGTCAAAACAGACCGTTTTGACACATTTTCCCCATGACTAAGATAAATAGGAACTGGTCCAAAAAGCAACACAGGTCATTTGATATCATACTCCCCTTCTCATAGGTTAATATCCAGGAAGGGAGAGGATCTGTCTGAGTCCTGTTATGTCAACACACATACACATGCAGTGATCAGAATCACCTGACTAAACCTCACACGCCCAGGACCTGGCTGTTATGTGTTGAACTGAAAGGAGATTATAGATGAAGGACACACACATACGCCCTCTAGTGGTGAAGGGTTGAACAGATCAGGACCTGACTGTTATGTGTTGAACTGAAAGGAGACTGTAGATGGAGAACACACACATACGCCCTCTAGTGGTGAAGGGTTGAACAGATCAGGACACGGCTGTTATGTGTTGAACTGAAAGGAGACTGTAGATGAACACACACATACGCCCTCTAGTGGTGAAGGGTTGAACAGATCAGGTGTGGGCTGTGATCCGCAGCATTACAGCTTCAGGTAAATGTAACCTGCGGAAACCCTTGAATATGTTTGTAAATAATGTTAGAATATATATCATGTGGAGAGCAGAAGCCAATCAGCAATTTATCTCTAGTCACTCTGTGAATTTTCATCCAGTCAATCAATCGTTCAACATGAGCTCAGTAGAAACGCCCCATTCTGACCCCAACATCGACCTGGTCATATGTAGCCACTAGACACGCCCCATTCTGACCCCAACCCGACCTGGTCATATATAGCCACTAGACACGCCCCATTCTGACCCCAACCCCGACCTGGTCATATGTAGCCACTAGACACGCCCCATTCTGACCCCAACCCCGACCTGGTCATATGTAGCCACTAGACACGCCCCATTCTGACCCCAACCCCGACCTGGTCATATGTAGCCACTAGACACGCCCCATTCTGACCCCAACCCCGACCTGGTCATATATAGCCACTAGACACGCCCCATTCTGACCCCAACCCCGACCTGGTCATATGTAGCCACTAGACACGCCCCATTCTGACCCCAACCCCGACCTGGTCATATGTAGCCACTAGACACGCCCCATTCTGACCCCAACCCCGACCCGGTCATATATAGCCACTAGACACGTACCATCAACCATGACCTGGTCATATATAGCCACTAGACACGCCCAATTCTGACCCCAACATGACCTGGTCATATGTAGCTACTAGACACGCCCCATTCTGACCCCAACATGACCTGGTCATATGTAGCTACTAGACACGCCCCATTCTGACCCCAACATGACCTGGTCATATGTAGCTACTAGACACGCCCCAATCTGACGCCAACGTGACCTGGTCATAAGTAGCCACTAGACACGCCCCATTCTGACCCCAACATGACCTGGTCATATATAGCTGCTAGACACGCCCCATTCTGACCCCAACATCACCTGGTCATATGTAGCCACTAGACACGCCCCATTCTGACCCCAACATGACCTGGTCATATGTAGCCACTAGACACGCACCATTCTGACCCCAACATGACCTGGTCATATATAGCTGCTAGACACGCCCCATTCTGACCCCAACATGACCTGGTCATATATAGCCACTAGTCAAGTCATATTCTGAACACAATTCCGTTATATAATTACCAATCCGTAACATTATTCCTAACATTGGAATCTTCTAAAAAACAAAATGGCCGTTACCACTGTGCCCCTCTGGAAGTCCATCACCCATCACTCCCAAAGATAGCTGTGAAGGAACCCCCCAGTGTCTCAGAGGAACCCCCAGTGTCTCAGAGGACCCCCCCCAGTGTCTCAGAGGAACCCCCAGTGTCTCAGAGGACCCCCCAGTGTCTCAGAGGAACCCCCAGTGTCTCAGAGGAACCCCCAGTGTCTCAGAGGAACCCCCAGTGTCTCAGAGGAACCCCCAGTGTCTCAGAGGAACCCCCAGTGTCTCAGAGGAACCCCCAGTGTTTCAGAGGAACCCCCAGTGTCTCAGAGGAACCCCCAGTGTCTCAGAGGAACCCCCAGTGTCTCAGAGGAACCCCCAGTGTTTCAGAGGAACCACCCCAGTGTCTCAGAGGAACCCCCAGTGTTTCAGAGGAACCCCCAGTGTCTCAGAGGAACCCCCAGTGTCTCAGAGGAATCCCCCAGTGTCTCAGAGGAACCCCCAGTGTCTCAGAGGAATCCCCCAGTGTCTCAGAGGAACCCCCAGTGTCTCAGAGGAATCCCCCCAGTGTCTCAGAGGAACCCCCAGTGTCTCAGAGGAATCCCCCAGTGTCTCAGAGGAACCCCCAGTGTCTCAGAGGAACCCCCAGTGTCTCAGAGGAACCCCCAGTGTCTCAGAGGAACCCCCCAGTGTCTCAGAGGAACCCCCAGTGTTTCAGAGGAACCCCCAGTGTCTCAGAGGAACCCCCCCAGTGTCTCAGAGGAACCCCCCCAGTGTCTCAGAGGAACCCCCCCAGTGTCTCAGAGGACCCCCCAGTGTCTCAGAGGAACCCCCCAGTGTCTCAGAGGAACCCCCCCAGTGTCTCAGAGGTATCCCCCCAGTGTCTCAGAGGAATCCCCCCAGTGTCTCAGAGGAACCCCCAGTGTCTCAGAGGAATCCCCCAGTGTCTCAGAGGAACCCCCAGTGTCTCAGAGGAATCCCCCAGTGTCTCAGAGTAACCCCCAGTGTCTCAGAGGAATCCCCCAGTGTCTCAGAGGAACCCCCCCAGTGTCTCAGAGGAATCCCCCCAGTGTCTCAGAGGTACCCCCCCAGTGTCTCAGAGGAACCCCCCAGTGTCTCAAAGGAACCCCCAGTGTCTCA
>NW_026282042.1:0-37500 GCF_023373465.1 Oncorhynchus keta | reverse complement strand
TCAAGCTCTGGGGGAAATAACACAGGGGGAAGTGGTTCGGAACCCCTGGACAATCTGGAGCATCAACCTCTGGGGGAAATAACACAGGGGGAAGTGGTTCGGAACCCCTGGACAATCTGGAGCATCAAGCTCTGGGGGAAATAACACAGGGGGAAGTGGTTCGGAACCCCTGGACAATCTGGAGCATCAAGCTCTGGGGGAAATAACACAGGGGGAAGTGGTTCGGAACCCCTGGACAATCTGGAGCATCAAGCTCTGGGGAAATAACACAGGGAAGTGGTTCAACCCTGGACAATCTGGAATCAAACTCTGGGGGAAATAACACAGGGAAGTGGTTCGAACCCCTGGGCAATCTGGAGCATCAAGCTCTGGGGAAATAACACAGGGGGAAGTGGTTCGTGTACCCAGACACAATGGTTAGCCAATTGATCAGAAATGTAGTTGTTTACATGGACATTTTGTCAATAATTTGACTATTTGGATTAAAGAGGAAAAGTGGAAAACATGTATTTATGTTTTATTTGTGTATTTATGTTTTGAAATCATGAATTCTATTTTTTTTTTTTTTTGATAATTGATATATAAAATCTAGAATCCTTTAAAAAAAACAACCTAAATGTTAATGTGGACTCAGTCCTAACGGGATATTATGAAGCGTTGTTGTGCGTCAAGGCCTCCTCCTTACCTTCAGATGTTGCCTGCGACTCGACGACATCTTTTACTTCAGAGAAGATTAGATGGGGAGGGAGGGGGTGGGGAGGGGGGAGGGGAGGGGGAGGGAGGGAGGGGGAGGGAGGGAGGGGAGGGGGAGGGAGGGAGGGGGGAGGGAGGGAGGGGAGGGAGGGAGGGGGGAGGGGAGGGGGGAGGGAGGGAGGGAGGGAGGGGGGATTGGGGGGAGGGAGGGGGGGGGAGGGAGGAGGGGGGAGGGGGGAGGGAGGGAGGGGAGGATTGGGGGAGGGAGGGGAAGGAAAAACATGAGTTGAGATACACAGCTTTAAGAGCTTGGGATGAAAACCACAGATTATACGGTTGATGTACTGAATGCTCCTGAAGATCACCAAAAGTAGACATGTATAACATATGGAATTCTTGATTCTTAGAAGATATCTCAATCAAAATGAACATGCTGAGAGAGCTGTAATTGTACTCAAACAGAATCAGTACGTACTCTGACATCTTGGCCGGTGGTTGATATCACTTCCTTTTGAAGAGAGATGTGAATAAATTATAAAGAACAGGATAGTTATGGCATTTAACTCAGTGTACCATTATAGTCCACCATTTGTGGAAATGATTCATTTAACACACAACCCTCAGGGTTAGAGGGGCACATCACATCTCTACATTATAAAGTACAGACCTCAGGGGTAGAGGGGCACATCACATCTCTACATTATAAAGTACAGGCCTCAGGGTTAGAGGGCACATCACATCTCTACATTATAAAGTACAGGCCTCAGGGTTAGAGGGGCACAACACATCTCTACATTATAAAGAACAGGCCTCAGGGTTAGAGGGGCACATCACATCTCTACATTATAAAGTACAGGCCTCAGGGTTAGAGGGGCACATCACATCTCGACATTATAAAGTACAGGCCTCAGGGGTAGAGGGGCACATCACATCTCTACATTATAAAGTACAGGCCTCAGGGTTAGAGGGGCACATCACATCTCTACATTATAAAGTACAGGCCTCAGGGGTAGAGGGGCACATCACATCTCTACATTATAAAGTACAGGCCTCAGGGTAGAGGGGCACATCACATCTCTACATTATAAAGAACAGGCCTCAGGGGTAGAGGGGCACATCACATCTCTATATTATAAAGTACAGGCCTCAGGGTTAGAGGGGCACAACACATCTCTACATTATAAAGAACAGGCCTCAGGGTTAGAGGGGCACAACACATCTCTACATTATAAAGTACAGGCCTCAGGGGTTAGAGGGGCACAACACATCTCTACATTATAAAGTACAGGCCTCAGGGGTAGAGGGGCACAACACATCTCTACATTTAGACAGGGTGTGGTAAGGCAGTTGTCTTGTATCATGGGTCTATTTGAGCGTTCCTGTGTGGTGGTGGTGAAGGGGGGTAGCTGACTAACACCCGAAACCACAACAGCTGAGAACTCCCTCCCTGCCCGTCTCCTGTGGACTTTCCTTAAAGTGTCCCAAGACAGGGTGCAGCCAAATGGTCAACACACGTCCCCCAAAAATACCTGTCTGGGCTGCTGGCTCTATCTAACAGACATAGACCATGTAGTCTGGACACTTAGTGTACTGGCTGGGCTGCTGGCTCTATCTAACAGACATAGACCATGTAGTCTGGACACTTAGTGTACTGGCTGGGTTTGTCTAACAGACATAGACCATGTCGTCTGGACACTTAGTGTACTGGCTGGGCTGCTGGCTCTATCTAACAGACATAGACCATGTAGTCTGGACACTTAGTGTACTGGCTGGGTTTGTCTAACAGACATAGACCATGTCGTCTGGACACTTAGTGTACTGGCTGGGCTGCTGGCTCTATCTAACAGACATAGACCATGTAGTCTGGACACTTAGTGTACTGGCTGGGTTTGTCTAACAGACATAGACCATGTCGTCTGGACACTTAGTGTACTGGCTGGGTTTGTCTAACAGACATAGACCATGTCGTCTGGACACTTAGTGTACTGGCTGGGTTTTGTCTTCTATCTTTTAAATGTTTGACTTAGAAAGTGTTTCTGACATATCTGAGTGGAAAAAACAAGTTTGTCTGTCGCTTCAAAAATGTCTAAAAAATATATACATAAAGGTTTAGAGTGATAAAGAAAATCTGTCTTCAATGAATCAATCAACAGTTCTGTCAGTTAGACTGGATAAATACCAGGAAGTCTTGAAACTATATTCACATGAAGAGTGTAAAAAAGATCATGCCATTCATTAAATCAATAACTCCAAACCAATATTCAGTTCAACAGTAAAACTATAAGAATAACATCTTGGCTATTTCTCCTAAAACATCTACCTATCTTGTGAAGTCAGAGTTAGAGAATCATTTTAACCATTTTATAAAAAATACAAATTAAAATCCAAAGCCTTCTACCACAGTAACATATCTGTCTCCCGTGAGATGGATGGATGCCATGTTAATTCATACATGCCAGTTGAATGTTATTCTTACAAAGGTATTGGTCTATACTGAGCTGTGGAAACCATGGCAACACACTTTTGGGCTGTAGAATCATGCGGTATCAAGTGGCAGTGTGGTGACTCCACTGCCACTTGTCCTCATCTCAGCCGATCACTGACCTGACAAAACAGATCTGGGACCAGGCTACAGTAACGCAGATGACCTATCTGATGGAACCTGTGTAGGTGAATGCACCAATTTGTAAGTCGCTCTGGATAAGAGCGTCTGCTAAATGACTTAAATGTAAATGAATGTTAGGACAGCCAACCTACTAGTCAGCATCCTGATCCCAAGTGTTGAAAAAACAACCCTCTGTCAAAGTAGACAAGGAACAGCATCTTCTTCTTCTACTATAAACATCAAGATGTTTTTTTTTTTTTATGTGTAAATTCTTGTCAATTAATACCAATTACACATTTTTCAGTGAGTAGCATCTATTTACGTTGTGTGATAATTACAGTCAGCTAATAGAAAAATGGCAGACTATAAATCACAGTGACACTGAATCTCTACTGAATGCAGAGTTGAAACCAAGAGAGCAGACAGGAGATAGAAGATCGGAATGGGAGGAATCTCACCTAGAAGGAAGAGAGCGTTGCAAGACGGAGCGATGAGTGACTGAGATTGTCAAGCCAGGGAGGAGACATATGAAGAAGAGTATATATAGGCACAGTTCTGGGACCAGCTGTCTGTTTAACCCTAAAAGCGCCAACAGGGGGGTCAATTTTGACCTCAAGGGCACAAAAAACATCATAATTTAAAATCAAGTTTTTTTTTTGTCCTGAAGTTTTAGGACTTGTCAAGCAACTAAATCACAGACAAAAATATTCATATGGTGGAATGAAAAAAAGTATCTCTCTTTAGCTAGACGGAGACGTGGGGGCAACCAGATGAAATCAGAGATAGACAGAGAGGTAGGGAGAGATCAGATGAAATCAGAGATAGACAGAGAGGTAGGTAGAAATCAGATGAAATCAGAGATAGACAGAGAGGTAGGGAGAAATCAGATGAAATCAGAGATAGACAGAGAGGTAGGGAGAGATCAGATGAAATCAGAGATAGACAGAGAGGTAGGGAGAAATCAGATGAAATCAGAGATAGACAGAGAGGTAGGGAGAGATCAGATGAAATCAGAGATAGACAGAGAGGTAGGTAGAAATCAGATGAAATCAGAGATAGACAGAGAGGTAGGGAGAAATCAGATGAAATCAGAGATAGACAGAGAGGTAGGGAGAGATCAGATGAAATCAGAGATAGACAGAGAGGTAGGGAGAAATCAGATGAAATCAGAGATAGACAGAGAGGTAGGTAGAAATCAGATGAAATCAGAGATAGACAGAGAGGTAGAGAGAAATCAGATGAAATCAGAGTTAGACAGAGAGGTAGGGAGAGATCAGATGAAATCAGAGATAGACAGAGAGGTAGGGAGAAATCAGATGAAATCAGAGATAGACAGAGAGGTAGGGAGAGATCAGATTAAATCAGAGATAGACAGAGATGTAGGGTGAAATCAGATTAAATCAGAGAGACAGAGATGTAGGGAGAAATCAGATTAAATCAGAGATAGACAGAGATGTAGGGTGAAATCAGATTAAATCAGAAATAGACGGAGACGTAGGGGCAACCAGATGAAATCAGAGATAGACAGAGAAGTAGGGAGCAACAGATGAAATCAGAGATAGACAGAGAGGTAGGGATAAATCAGATGAAATCAGAGATAGACAGAGAGGTAGGGAGAAATCAGATGAAATCAGAGATAGACAGAGAGGTAGGTAGAAATCAGATTAAATCAGAGATAGACAGAGAGGTAGGGAGAAACCAGATTAAATCAGAGATAGACAGAGAGGTAGGGAGAAACCAGATTAAATCAGAGATAGACAGAGAGGTAGGTAGAAATCAGATTAAATCAGAGTTAGACAGAGAGGTAGGGAGAAACCAGATTAAATCAGAGTTAGACAGAGAGGTAGGGAGAAACCAGATTAAATCAGAGATAGACAGAGAGGTAGGGAGAAACCAGATTAAATCAGAGATAGACAGAGAGGTAGGTAGAAATCAGATTAAATCAGAGTTAGACAGAGAGGTAGGGAGAAATCAGATTAAATCAGAGTTAGACAGAGGTAGGGAGAGATCAGATGAAATCAGAGATAGACAGAGAGGTAGGGAGAAATCAGATTAAATCAGAGTTAGACAGAGGTAGGGAGAGATCAGATGAAATCAGAGATAGACAGAGAGGTAGGGAGAAATCAGATAAAATCAGAGTTAGACAGAGAGGTAGGGAGAAATCAGATAAAATCAGAGATAGACAGAGAGGTAGGGAGAAATCAGATGAAATCAGAGTTAGACAGAGAGGTAGGGAGAAATCAGATGAAATCAGAGATAGACAGAGAGGTAGGAGAAATCAGATAAAATCAGAGTTAGAAGAGAGGTAGGGAGAAATCAGATAAAATCAGAGATAGACAGAGAGGTAGGGAGAAATCAGATAAAATCAGAGTTAGACAGAGAGGTAGGGAGAGATCAGATAAAATCAGAGATAGACAGAGAGGTAGGTAGAAATCAGATTAAATCAGAGATAGACAGAGAGGTAGCAGAAATCAGATGAAATCAGAGTTAGACAGAGAGGTAGGGAGAAATCAGATGAAATCAGAGTTAGACAGAGAGGTAGGGAGAAACCAGATGAAATCAGAGATAGACAGAGAGGTAGGGAGAAATCAGATGAAATCAGAGATAGACAGAGAGGTAGGTAGAGATCAGATGAAATCAGAGTTAGACAGAGAGGTAGGGATAAATCAGATGAAATCAGAGATAGACAGAGGTAGGTAGAGATCAGATGAAATCAGAGTTAGACAGAGAGGTAGGTAGAGATCAGATGAAATCAGAGATAGACAGAGAGGTAGGGAGAAACAGATTAAATCAGAGATAGACAGAGAGGTAGGGAGAAATCAGATGAAATCAGAGTTAGACAGAGAGGTAGGGAGAAATCAGATGACATCAGAGTTAGACAGAGAGGTAGGGAGAAACCAGATGAAATCAGAGATAGACAGAGAGGTAGGGAGAAATCAGATGAAATCAGAGATAGACAGAGAGGTAGGTAGAGATCAGATGAAATCAGAGTTAGACAGAGAGGTAGGGATAAATCAGATGAAATCAGAGATAGACAGAGAGGTAGGTAGAGATCAGATGAAATCAGAGTTAGACAGAGAGGTACATTTACATTTACATTTAAGTCATTTAGCAGACGCTCTTATCCAGAGCGACTTACAAAGGTAGAAATCAGATTAAATCAGAGATAGACAGAGAGGTAGGGAGAAACCAGATGAAATCAGAGATAGACAGAGAGGTAGGGAGAAATCAGATGAAATCAGAGATAGACAGAGAGGTAGGTAGAGATCAGATGAAATCAGAGTTAGACAGAGAGGTAGGGATAAATCAGATGAAATCAGAGATAGACAGAGAGGTAGGTAGAGATCAGATGAAATCAGAGTTAGACAGATAGGTAGAATCAGATGAAATCAGAGTTAGACAGAGAGGTAGGTAGAGATCAGATGAAATCAGAGATAGACAGAGAGGTAGGGAGAAACCAGATTAAATCAGAGATAGACAGAGAGGTAGGGAGAAACCAGATTAAATCAGAGTTAGACAGAGAGGTAAGAGATCAGAAATCAGAGTTAGACAGAGAGGTAGGGAGAAACCAGATGAAATCAGAGTTAGACAGAGAGGTAGGGAGAAACCAGATTAAATCAGAGATAGACAGAGAGGTAGGGAGAAACCAGATGAAATCAGAGTTAGACAGAGAGGTAGGGAGAAATCAGATGAAATCAGAGTTAGACAGAGAGGTAGGGAGAAACCAGATGAAATCAGAGTTAGACAGAGAGGTAGGGAGAAATCAGATGAAATCAGAGATAGACAGAGAGGTAGGGAGAAACAGATGAAATCAGAGTTAGACAGAGAGGTAGGGAGAAACAGATGAAATCAGAGATAGACAGAGAGGTCGGTAGAAATCAGATAAAATCAGAGATAGACAGAGAGGTAGGGAGAAATCAGATGAAATCAGAGTTAGACAGAGAGGTAGGGAGAAACCAGATGAAATCAGAGTTAGACAGAGAGGTAGGGAGAAATCAGATGAAATCAGAGATAGACAGAGAGGTAGGGAGAAACCAGATGAAATCAGAGTTAGACAGAGAGGTAGGGAGAAATCAGATGAAATCAGAGTTAGACAGAGAGGTAGGGAGAAACCAGATGAAATCAGAGTTAGACAGAGAGGTAGGGAGAAATCAGATGAAATCAGAGATAGACAGAGAGGTAGGGAGCAACAGATGAAATCAGAGTTAGACAGAGAGGTAGGGAGCAACAGATGAAATCAGAGATAGACAGAGAGGTAGGGAGAAATCAGATGAAATCAGAGATAGACAGAGAGGTAGGGAGCAACAGATTAAATCAGAGTTAGACAGAGAGGTAGGGAGAAACCAGATTAAATCAGAGATAGACAGAGAGGTAGGGAGAAACCAGATTAAATCAGAGATAGACAGAGAGGTAGGGAGAAACCAGATTAAATCAGAGATAGACAGAGAGGTAGGTAGAAATCAGATTAAATCAGAGTTAGACAGAGAGGTAGGGAGAAATCAGATTAAATCAGAGTTAGACAGAGGTAGGGAGAGATCAGATGAAATCAGAGATAGAAGAGAGGTAGGAGAAATCAGATTAAATCAGAGTTAGACAGAGGTAGGGAGAGATCAGATGAAATCAGAGATAGACAGAGAGGTAGGGAGAAATCAGATGAAATCAGAGATAGACAGAGGTAGGTAGAAATCAGATGAAATCAGAGATAGACAGAGAGGTAGGGAGAAACCAGATGAAATCAGAGATAGACAGAGAGGTAGGGAGAAATCAGATGAAATCAGAGATAGACAGAGAGGTAGGGAGAAATCAGATGAAATCAGAGTTAGACAGAGAGGTAGGGAGAAACCAGATGAAATCAGAGATAGACAGAGAGGTAGGGAGAAATCAGATGAAATCAGAGATAGACAGAGAGGTAGGTAGAGATCAGATGAAATCAGAGTTAGACAGAGAGGTAGGGATAAATCAGATGAAATCAGAGATAGACAGAGAGGTAGGTAGAGATCAGATGAAATCAGAGTTAGACAGAGAGGTAGGGAGAGATCAGATGAAATCAGATTAGAAATAGGGAGAAACCAGATGAAATCAGAGTTAGACAGAGAGGTAGGGAGAAACCAGATTAAATCAGAGATAGACAGAGAGGTAGGGAGAAACCAGATGAAATCAGAGTTAGACAGAGAGGTAGGGAGAAATCAGATGAAATCAGAGTTAGACAGAGAGGTAGGGAGAAACCAGATGAAATCAGAGTTAGACAGAGAGGTAGGGAGAAATCAGATGAAATCAAATCAGAGAGGTAGAGAAACAGATGAAATCAGAGTTAGACAGGAGAGGGAGAAACAGATGAAATCAGAGATAGACAGAGAGGTCGGTAGAAATCAGATAAAATCAGAGATAGACAGAGAGGTAGGGAGAAATCAGATGAAATCAGAGTTAGACAGAGAGGTAGGGAGAAACCAGATGAAATCAGAGTTAGACAGAGAGGTAGGGAGAAATCAGATGAAATCAGAGATAGACAGAGAGGTAGGGAGAAACCAGATGAAATCAGAGTTAGACAGAGAGGTAGGGAGAAATCAGATGAAATCAGAGTTAGACAGAGAGGTAGGGAGAAACCAGATGAAATCAGAGTTAGACAGAGAGGTAGGGAGAAATCAGATGAAATCAGAGATAGACAGAGAGGTAGGGAGAAACAGATGAAATCAGAGTTAGACAGAGAGGTAGGGAGCAACAGATGAAATCAGAGTTAGACAGAGAGGTAGGGAGAAACAGATGAAATCAGAGTTAGACAGAGAGGTAGGGAGAAACAGATGAAATCAGAGATAGACAGAGAGGTAGGGAGAAACCAGATTAAATCAGAGATAGACAGAGAGGTAGGGAGAAACCAGATTAAATCAGAGATAGACAGAGAGGTAGGGAGAAACCAGATTAAATCAGAGATAGACAGAGAGGTAGGTAGAAATCAGATTAAATCAGAGTTAGACAGAGAGGTAGGGAGAAATCAGATTAAATCAGAGTTAGACAGAGGTAGGGAGAGATCAGATGAAATCAGAGATAGACAGAGAGGTAGGGAGAAATCAGATTAAATCAGAGTTAGACAGAGGTAGGGAGAGATCAGATGAAATCAGAGATAGACAGAGAGGTAGGGAGAAATCAGATGAAATCAGAGATAGACAGAGGTAGGTAGAAATCAGATGAAATCAGAGATAGACAGAGAGGTAGGGAGAAACCAGATGAAATCAGAGATAGACAGAGAGGTAGGGAGAAATCAGATGAAATCAGAGATAGACAGAGAGGTAGGGAGAAATCAGATAAAATCAGAGTTAGACAGAGAGGTAGGGAGAAATCAGATAAAATCAGAGATAGACAGAGAGGTAGGGAGAAATCAGATAAAATCAGAGTTAGACAGAGAGGTAGGGAGAGATCAGATAAAATCAGAGATAGACAGAGAGGTAGGTAGAAATCAGATTAAATCAGAGATAGACAGAGAGGTAGGGAGAAATCAGATGAAATCAGAGTTAGACAGAGAGGTAGGGAGAAATCAGATGAAATCAGAGTTAGACAGAGAGGTAGGGAGAAATCAGATGAAATCAGAGATAGACAGAGAGGTAGGGAGAAATCAGATTAAATCAGAGATAGACAGAGAGGTAGGGAGAAATCAGATAAAATCAGAGTTAGACAGAGAGGTAGGGAGAGATCAGATAAAATCAGAGATAGACAGAGAGGTAGGTAGAGATCAGATGAAATCAGAGTTAGACAGAGAGGTAGGTAGAGATCAGATGAAATCAGAGATAGACAGAGAGGTAGGGAGAAACCAGATTAAATCAGAGATAGACAGAGAGGTAGGGAGAAATCAGATGAAATCAGAGTTAGACAGAGAGGTAGGGAGAAATCAGATGACATCAGAGTTAGACAGAGAGGTAGGGAGAAACCAGATGAAATCAGAGATAGACAGAGAGGTAGGGAGAAATCAGATGAAATCAGAGATAGACAGAGAGGTAGGTAGAGATCAGATGAAATCAGAGTTAGACAGAGAGGTAGGGATAAATCAGAAAATCAGAGATAGACAGAGAGGTAGGTAGAGATCAGATGAAATCAGAGTTAGACAGAGAGGTAGGTAGAAATCAGATTAAATCAGAGATAGACAGAGAGGTAGGGAGAAACCAGATGAAATCAGAGATAGACAGAGAGGTAGGGAGAAATCAGATGAAATCAGAGATAGACAGAGAGGTAGGTAGAGATCAGATGAAATCAGAGTTAGACAGAGAGGTAGGGATAAATCAGATGAAATCAGAGATAGACAGAGAGGTAGGTAGAGATCAGATGAAATCAGAGTTAGACAGAGAGGTAGGTAGAGATCAGATGAAATCAGAGTTAGACAGAGAGGTAGGTAGAGATCAGATGAAATCAGAGATAGACAGAGAGGTAGGGAGAAACCAGATTAAATCAGAGATAGACAGAGAGGTAGGGAGAAACCAGATTAAATCAGAGTTAGACAGAGAGGTAGGGAGAGATCAGATGAAATCAGAGTTAGACAGAGAGGTAGGGAGAAACCAGATGAAATCAGAGTTAGACAGAGAGGTAGGGAGAAACCAGATTAAATCAGAGATAGACAGAGAGGTAGGGAGAAACCAGATGAAATCAGAGTTAGACAGAGAGGTAGGGAGAAATCAGATGAAATCAGAGTTAGACAGAGAGGTAGGGAGAAATCAGATTAAATCAGAGATAGACAGAGAGGTAGGGAGAAATCAGATGAAATCAGAGTTAGACAGAGAGGTAGGGAGAAATCAGATGAAATCAGAGTTAGACAGAGAGGTAGGGAGAAATCAGATGAAATCAGAGATAGACAGAGAGGTAGGGAGAAATCAGATGAAATCAGAGATAGACAGAGAGGTAGGTAGAAATCAGATAAAATCAGAGTTAGACAGAGAGGTAGGGAGAAATCAGATGAAATCAGAGATAGACAGAGAGGTAGGGAGAGACAGATGAAATCAGAGTTAGACAGAGAGGTAGGGAGAGAATCAGATGAAATCAGAGATAGACAGAGAGGTAGGGAGAAACCAGATTAAATCAGAGATAGACAGAGAGGTAGGGAGAAATCAGATGAAATCAGAGTTAGACAGAGAGGTAGGGAGAAATCAGATGAAATCAGAGTTAGACAGAGAGGTAGGGAGAAACCAGATGAAATCAGAGATAGACAGAGAGGTAGGGAGAAATCAGATGAAATCAGAGATAGACAGAGAGGTAGGTAGAGATCAGATGAAATCAGAGTTAGACAGAGAGGTAGGGATAAATCAGATGAAATCAGAGATAGACAGAGAGGTAGGTAGAATCAGATGAAATCAGAGTTAGACAGAGAGGTAGGTAGAAATCAGATTAAATCAGAGATAGACAGAGAGGTAGGGAGAAATCAGATGAAATCAGAGATAGACAGAGAGGTAGGTAGAGAATCAGATGAAATCAGAGTTAGACAGAGAGGTAGGGAGAAATCAGATGAAATCAGAGATAGACAGAGAGGTAGGGATGAAATCAGAGTTAGACAGATGAAATCAGATGAAATCAGACAGACAGAGAGGTAGGGAGAAACAGATTAAATCAGAGATAGACAGAGAGGTAGGGAGAAATCAGATGAAATCAGAGTTAGACAGAGAGGTAGGGAGAAATCAGATGAAATCAGAGTTAGACAGAGAGGTAGGGAGAAACCAGATGAAATCAGAGATAGACAGAGAGGTAGGGAGAAATCAGATGAAATCAGAGATAGACAGAGAGGTAGGGAGAGATCAGATGAAATCAGAGTTAGACAGAGAGGTAGGGATAAATCAGATGAAATCAGAGATAGACAGAGAGGTAGGGAGAGATCAGATGAAATCAGAGTTAGACAGAGAGGTAGGTAGAAATCAGATTAAATCAGAGATAGACAGAGAGGTAGGGAGAAACAGATGAAATCAGAGATAGACAGAGAGGTAGGGAGAAATCAGATGAAATCAGAGATAGACAGAGAGGTAGGTAGAGATCAGATGAAATCAGATGAAAGAGGTAGGGATAAATCAGATGAAATCAGAGATAGACAGAGAGGTAGGTAGAATCAGATGAAATCAGAGTTAGACAGAGAGGTAGGTAGAGATCAGATGAAATCAGAGTTAGACAGAGAGGTAGGTAGAGATCAGATGAAATCAGAGATAGACAGAGAGGTAGGGAGAAACCAGATTAAATCAGAGATAGACAGAGAGGTAGGGAGAAACCAGATTAAATCAGAGTTAGACAGAGAGGTAGGGAGAGATCAGATGAAATCAGAGTAGAGGTAGGGAGAAACCAGATGAAATCAGAGATAGACAGAGAGGTAGGGAGAAACCAGATTAAATCAGAGATAGACAGAGAGGTAGGGAGAAACAGATGAAATCAGAGATAGACAGAGAGGTAGGGAGAAATCAGATGAAATCAGAGATAGACAGAGAGGTAGGGAGAAACCAGATGAAATCAGAGTTAGACAGAGAGGTAGGGAGAAATCAGATGAAATCAGAGATAGACAGAGAGGTAGGGAGAAACAGATGAAATCAGAGATAGACAGAGAGGTAGGGAGAAACAGATGAAATCAGAGATAGACAGAGAGGTAGGTAGAAATCAGATGAAATCAGAGATAGACAGAGAGGTAGGGAGAAATCAGATGAAATCAGAGTTAGACAGAGAGGTAGGGAGAAATCAGATTAAATCAGAGATAGACAGAGAGGTAGGGAGAAATCAGATGAAATCAGAGATAGACAGAGAGGTAGGGAGAAACCAGATGAAATCAGAGTTAGACAGATGAAATCAGAGAAATCAGACAGAGAGGTAGGGAGAAACCAGATGAAATCAGAGTAGACAGAGAGGTAGGGAGAAATCAGATGAAATCAGAGATAGACAGAGAGGTAGGGAGAAATGAAATCAGATTAGAAATCAGATGAAATCAGACAGAGAGGTAGGGAGAAATCAGATGAAATCAGAGATAGACAGAGAGGTAGGGAGCAACAGATGAAATCAGAGTTAGACAGAGAGGTAGGGAGAAATCAGATGAAATCAGAGTTAGACAGAGAGGTAGGGAGAAACCAGATGAAATCAGAGTTAGACAGAGAGGTAGGGAGAAATCAGATGAAATCAGAGATAGACAGAGAGGTAGGGAGCAACAGATGAAATCAGAGTTAGACAGAGAGGTAGGTAGAGATCAGATGAAATCAGAGATAGACAGAGAGGTAGGTAGAAATCAGATGAAATCAGAGATAGACAGAGAGGTAGGAGAAAACAGATGAAATCAGAGTTAGACAGAGAGGTAGGGAGAAATCAGATGAAATCAGAGATAGACAGAGAGGTAGGGAGAAATCAGATGAAATCAGAGATAGACAGAGAGGTAGGTAGAAATCAGATAAAATCAGAGTTAGACAGAGAGGTAGGGAGAAATCAGATGAAATCAGAGATAGACAGAGAGGTAGGGAGCAACAGATGAAATCAGAGATAGACAGAGAGGTAGGGAGAAACAGATGAAATCAGAGATAGACAGAGAGGTAGGTAGAGATCAGATGAAATCAGAGTTAGACAGAGAGGTAGGTAGAGATCAGATGAAATCAGAGATAGACAGAGAGGTAGGGAGAAATCAGATAAAATCAGAGTTAGACAGAGAGGTAGGGAGAAATCAGATAAAATCAGAGTTAGACAGAGAGGTAGGGAGCAACAGATGAAATCAGAGATAGACAGAGAGGTAGGGAGAAACAGATGAAATCAGAGTTAGACAGAGAGGTAGGGAGAAATCAGATGAAATCAGAGATAGACAGAGAGGTAGGGAGAAATCAGATGAAATCAGAGTTAGACAGAGAGGTAGGGAGAAATCAGATGAAATCAGAGATAGACAGAGAGGTAGGGAGAAATCAGATGAAATCAGAGATAGACAGAGAGGTAGGGAGTTAGACAGAGAGGTAGGGAGAAATCAGATGAAATCAGAGATAGACAGATAGAAATCAGATGAAATCAGACAGAGAGGTAGGGAGAAATCAGATGAAATCAGAGTTAGACAGAGAGGTAGGGAGAAATCAGATGAAATCAGAGATAGACAGAGAGGTAGGGAGAAATCAGATGAAATCAGAGATAGACAGAGAGGTAGGGAGAAATCAGATGAAATCAGAGATAGACAGAGAAATCAGAGATAGACAGAGAGGTAGGGAGAAATCAGATGAA
The DNA here is from genome assembly GCF_023373465.1 of Oncorhynchus keta. NCBI lineage: Eukaryota > Metazoa > Chordata > Actinopteri > Salmoniformes > Salmonidae > Oncorhynchus > Oncorhynchus keta. The sequence goes on along the minus strand of NW_026282042.1, from coordinate 23,012 downwards.
ATCAGAGATAGACAGAGAGGTAGGGAGAAATCAGATGAAATCAGAGATAGACAGAGAGGTAGGGAGAAATCAGATGAAATCAGAATAGACAGAGAGGTAGGGAGAAATCAGATGAAATCAGAGATAGACAGAGAGGTAGGGAGCCCAGATGAAATCAGAGTTAGACAGAGAGGTGGGGAGAAATCAGATGAAATCAGAGATAGACAGAGAGGTAGGGAGAAATCAGATGAAATCCTAGACAGAGAGGTAGGGAGAAATCAGATGAAATCAGAGATAGACAGAGAGGTAAACAGAAATGGATGACAGAGAGGTAGGGAGAAATCAGATGAAATCTGACAGAGAGGTAGGGAGAAATCAGATGAAATCAGAGATAGACAGAGAGGTGGGAGAAACAGATTAAATCAGAGATAGACAGAGAGGTAGGTAGAAATCAGATGAAATCAGAGATAGACAGAGAGGTAGGTAGAAATCAGATGAAATCAGAGAGCTGCGTCTGTGACCCCAAGGAGCCAGGCCACACCTGCTGAGCTCTAAACAGCTGGTGATCTGACAGAGTTAGATCCTGCCCTTACTGACCCATGTGACCCCAGTAAGCCGTCTTCGGGAGGCCACACCTGCCGGTGGTGTTTATTGGTCAGGCTGGTTCCTGCTGACCAGGAGGTCTATAAACAGACTGGTTAAAACACATAGCAACTCCTCAGTGTGAATGTTGTGGTCCCTTCCAAACGTTGTACCCCTTGAACACATCAATATTACTACAGCCATGTCATTTCAAGAGCAGGTTAAACCCGTCAGGACGGTCATGCTGGTCTGTTGTTGTGGAGATGTAACAGTAGGGACTCCATAAATCACACAAAAAACAGTTTCTATTAGCTGACCAGGGTTTATTTGATGACAATTAGTATAAATATTGCACAATATAATATAATTTTTTTTTTGGGGGTCACGTAACTGTTTTTGTGTTTCGTGTGAAACAAAAGACTAGATATCCAATTGGGGGACAAACGGAACTCCGAACACATAGCTCGTCGTTTAAACAGGAGCGTTTAAACTGGAGAGTTTGATTAACAGGTTTTTGTTTCAATCCTTATGAGTCTCAAACTACTTCCTGTCTGGAACTCCAGTAACATCTAGAGTTCAGAACTCCAGGTTTTTCCTGTCTGGATCTCCAGTAACATCTACTCCTTATGAGTCTCAAACTACTTCCTGTCTGGAACTCCAGTAACATCTACTCCTTATGAGTCTCAAACTACTTCCTGTCTGGATCTCCAGTAACATCTACTCCTTATGAGTCTCAAACATCTTCTTTCTGTCTGATTTGTCTTCGATGTTCTTACGCCAGTCTCCCACAGCATCTTTGTCCTGAGGGGGGAAGAAGGGCAGAATAAGTACATGAGTGAAAATGTATTTGAAATATATGACACTTGGTGTGGGCAGTGTTAGCATGATTCACATTGGAGTGTTGGGTTGAACAGGCTTACAGTTGTTGCTGCTTAGAGGCCTATACTGGGAGACATTGTCTTTGAAATTTTGGACTAATGATATGACATTTGGTGTCAGAAGTGGGATAATAATAACAGCTACAGAACAGACACATTCATGGACGAGGCTTTCAAATAAAACTATCAAATGATTTACACAGTAAATAAGTCACATTACAGTCATATAGTAACATTATTAAGCTAAACTATACTATAATTACAGTATGTTCTTATGTCCAGAACAACACCCACCTCTTCCTTGACCTCCTTCTTGACTTGCTTCAGGTTGGACCTCAGATCCATGGACACCTTGTGTTTGGAGCCCAGCAGAGCCTGGAGCATAGCATCAGCAGACATGCGGACTTTCTTCAGGACGGGCTTCCTGAACTTACCATTCAGTTCAACTACCTTCATCTTCAAGTCCTCAACCTGTTTGGAATTCAACAGGAAGCACTTATCACACACAGACTATTGACTGCCAGACGCCAAACACCAGTGAACTACACCAGTGGTAACAGTGAACTACTGTTACCCCTTGGCTCTGTGAACTACTGTCACCCCTTGGCTCTAATATGAGTAACAGTGGACTAATAATATGAGTAACAGTGGACTACTGTCACCCCTTCTCGAGTAACAGATCACCTTGGTATGAGTAACAGTGAACTACTGTTACCCCTCTCTAATATGAGTAACATGGACTACTGTCACCCCTTGGCTCTAATATGAGTAACAGTGAACTACTGTTACCCCCTTGGCTCTAATATGAGTAACAGTGAACACTGTCCCCCTTGGCTCTAATATGAGTAACAGTGGACACTGTCACCCCTTGGCTCTAATATGAGTAACAGTGAACTACTGTTACCCCTTGAGCTCTAAGAGAGTAACAGTGAACTACTGTTACCCCTTGGACATACAGAACAGTGAACTACTGAGATTGGCTCTAATATGAGTAACAGTGAACTACTGTTACCCCCTAGAGAGAGAACAGAGAACTACTGTTACCCCCTTGATGTCTTAGAGAGTAAGTTAACTAATAATATGATAAAGTCCTTCTCGGACTTGGTCACCTTGGTTGACATGTTTTATCAACCCTCGATCTTCTGATGGAGCTTCTTGAAAGTCCTGAAGAATACAGAGAGACATAGAGCAAACTACAGAGAGACATAGAGAGAGAGAAAGAGAGGCATAGAGAGACATACAGAGAGACAGAGAGAGAGCAAGAGAGATTGAGAGACATACAGAGAGACATAGAGAGAGAGCAAGAGAGAAGAGAGAAAGATGAGAAAGAGAAAAAGTCATAGTTTGAGAAACGAAGGAATACACAGAAACTAAGCAGAGAAGAGAGAAAGAGAGATTGAGAAAGAGAGAAAGATTGAGAAACGAGAGAACGAGAGAAAGAGAGATTGAGAAAGAGAAAGAGAAAGAGGGGTTGGCGCTAATATCTTACCGTGAGCTCTGCCATGCATACCAAGAATTCAGGGGCAGGGCAGTTCTCCTTCATGTACCTGGCCTTCTCTGCCTCAGCCTCGACCGCCTCAGCCTCGAGCAAGCCGGCAGCGATCTGGAGCATCAAGCTCTGTATGGGGGAGGACAAATCACATCACATTACTGTATTCATATCACATAACTTGAAGGTCTCTAGATCTACAGAGCTTCAGGTGAAGTCTGCTTGTCTGTAAGGGTTGTTTCTACTATCAACTCCATTGATCGACCTCCTGCTGACCAAGAAGTTCTATAACTAACACTGTCTGGATCATAATATTTACCCCTGAATGAAGGTCTGCTAAAATCAGTCTGTGACAGAGGTTGTTCTCTGTGGTGAAGTGTTCAAACTAAACCTGGGAAACGTTATAGAACATGAACTTTATAGAACATGGGGGTCTTTAAAGAACAGAAGGTCTTTATAGAACAGAAGGTCTTTATAGAACATGAAGGTCTTTATAGAACATGAGGGTCTTTATAGAACAGAAGGTCTTTATAGAACATGAAGGTCTTTATAGAACAGAAGGTCTTTATAGAACAGAAGGTCTTTATAGAACATGAAGGTCTTTATAGAACATGAAGGTCTTTATAGAACAGAAGGTCTTTATAGAACAGAAGGTCTTTATAGAACATGAAGGTCTTTATAGAACAGAAGGTCTTTATAGAACAGAAGGTCTTTATAGAACATGAAGGTCTTTATAGAACAGAAGGTCTTTATAGAACATGAAGGTCTTTATAGAACATGAGGTCTTTATAGAACAGAAGGTCTTTATAGAACAGAAGGTCTTTATAGAACATGAAGGTCTTTATAGAACAGAAGGTCTTTATAGAACAGAAGGTCTTTATAGAACATGAAGGTCTTTATAGAACAGAAGGTCTTTATAGAACAGGAAGGTCTTTATAGAACAGAAGGTCTTTATAGAACAGAAGGTCTTTATAGAACATGAAGGTCTTTATAGAACAGAAGGTCTTTATAGAACAGAAGGTCTTTATAGAACATGAAGGTCTTTATAGAACAGAAGGTCTTTATAGAACAGAAGGTCTTTATAGAACATGAAGGTCTTTATAGAACAGAAGGTCTTTATAGAACAGAAGGTCTTTATAGAACATGAAGGTCTTTATAGAACATGAAGGTCTTTATAGAACATGAAGGTCTTTATAGAACAGAAGGTCTTTATAGAACAGAAGGTCTTTATAGAACATGAAGGTCTTTATAGAACAGAAGGTCTTTATAGAACAGAAGGTCTTTATAGAACATGAAGGTCTTTATAGAACAGAAGGTCTTTATAGAACATGAAGGTCTTTATAGAACAGAAGGTCTTTATAGAACAGAAGGTCTTTATAGAACATGAAGGTCTTTATAGAACAGAAGGTCTTTATAGAACAGAAGGTCTTTATAGAACATGAAGGTCTTTATAGAACAGAAGGTCTTTATAGAACAGAAGGTCTTTATAGAACATGAAGGTCTTTATAGAACATGAAGGTCTTTATAGAACATGAAGGTCTTTATAGAACATGAAGGTCTTTATAGAACATGAGGGTCTTTATAGAACAGAAGGTCTTTATAGAACATGAAGGTCTTTATAGAACAGAAGGTCTTTATAGAACAGAAGGTCTTTATAGAACATGAAGGTCTTTATAGAACATGAAGGTCTTTATAGAACAGAAGGTCTTTATAGAACATGAAGGTCTTTATAGAACAGAAGGTCTTTATAGAACATGAAGGTCTTTATAGAACATGAAGGTCTTTATAGAACATGAAGGTCTTTATAGAACAGAAGGTCTTTATAGAACAGAAGGTCTTTATAGAACATGAAGGTCTTTATAGAACAGAAGGTCTTTATAGAACAGAAGGTCTTTATAGAACATGAAGGTCTTTATAGAACATGAAGGTCTTTATAGAACAGAAGGTCTTTATAGAACAGAAGGTCTTTATAGAACATGAAGGTCTTTATAGAACAGAAGGTCTTTATAGAACAGAAGGTCTTTATAGAACATGAAGGTCTTTATAGAACATGAAGGTCTTTATAGAACATGAAGGTCTTTATAGAACAGAAGGTCTTTATAGAACATGAGGGTCTTTATAGAACAGAAGGTCTTTATAGAACAGAAGGTCTTTATAGAACATGAAGGTCTTTATAGAACAGAAGGTCTTTATAGAACATGAAGGTCTTTATAGAACATGAAGGTCTTTATAGAACAGAAGGTCTTTATAGAAAATGAGGGTCTTTATAGAACAGAGGGTCTTTATAGAACATGGGGGTCTTTATAGAACAGAAGGTCTTTATAGAACAGAAGGTCTTTATAGAACATGAGGGTCTTTATAGAACATGAGGGTCTTTATAGAACATGAGGGTCTTTATAGAATGTCTTTATAGAACAGAAGGTCTTTATAGAACAGAAGGTCTTTATAGAACATGATGGTCTTCATAGAACATGAAGGTCTTTATAGAATGTGAGGGTCTTTATAGAATGTGAAGGTCTTTATTGAATGTGAGGGTCTTTATAGAACATGAAGGTCTTTATAGAACATGAGGGTCTTTATAGAACATGAAGGTCTTTATAGAACATGAAGGTCTTTATAGAACATGAAGGTCTTTATAGAACATGAAGGTCTTTATAGAACAGAAGGTCTTTATAGAACAGAAGGTCTTTATAGAACATGATGGTCTTTATAGAACATGAGGGTCTTTATAGAAAATGAAGGTCTTTATAGAACATGAAGGTCTTTATAGAACAGAAGGTCTTTATAGAACATGGTGGTCTTTATAGAACATGAGGGTCTTTATAGAACATGAAGGTCTTTATAGAACATGAAGGTCTTTATAGAACAGAACATGAACATGATGGTCTTTATAGAACATGAGAGTCTTTATAGAAAATGAAGGTAATAGAACATGAAGGTCTTTATAGACAGAAGGTCTTTATAGAACAGAAGGTCTTTATAGAACATGAAGGTCTTTATAGAACATGGGGGTCTTTAAAGACAGAAGGTCTTTATAGAACAGAAGGTCTTTATAGAACAGAAGGTCTTTATAGAACATGAGGGTCTTTATAGAACATGAGGGTCTTTACAGAACATGAGGGTGTATTAGCTGTATATAAAAACCCTTTTGGAATGAATGGAGCTCCTTACCTTCAGGTAGTTCCTACGGCTCGCTGTCATCTTTTTACTGATTGGATAAAGCAGATCAGGGTCATTTAAGGGAAATATACAAGGTGAAGCCACAGAGACAGGTACGTGACGATTAAACATTTTTAGGAATTCATTTTATTACATTACGGTAGGAATAATTGCAACACTATTGGGAATCATCATAGCATAGTATTACTCAGTTGTACTGCCTGGTTTTCTATGTTGAAAACATGTTCACAGACAGAATACAGTAGATGAATACAGTATAGTGAAGTATATTTTTCTGTAAACTGAAAAACGTAAACTTACTCAGACATGTTGGCCTGTTGTTTTGTTTTACTTCCTGTGTCAAGAGATGAACAAACAGGAAACAGTTTATTCATTTTGACCTGTTGTTATTTTATGTAATTTGGTGGTGGGGGGGTGGGGGGGTCGGGGCGGGGTAGAAACCAAAGATTTCAAGGTTGATCCAATGCAAGTCATGCGCAATTGCATATCAAAAAGAAATGCAACAGACATTAGATAATGAATGGTCAATAACTTGATCAATAATTTGCTTGGATCCGTTTAGCCAAATGTAACACAGAAGTCCAACATCAATATCAACATCATAATTCCTGCTGGTTAAAGAGGGAAGGGTTGTTTCCTCTTGAATGAATGTCTTTGAATCTGTAACAATATAACCCTTCCCAAGGTTGATAGCAAATCAACAAGACTCTCATTTCCTGAAATCTTTGGTCACGCAGGAGTCCATAAGGATTATGGCACCAAAATAGGTCCTTTCAGAAAATACCGCTGACATTCACAAAATGCATGTTCAGAATGTATGAAAATACCCAATTGGATTTTCCTTTGTATATAGTTGAATCTCAACAAATCTATTGGAATAACATCAAACAATCCATAAGCCGTTTGAAGTAAACTGTGAAACTACAACACAAATTCAAGTTTACAATTATAAGCCATATAGTGATTATCCACCTCTACCATGCCAAAGCTATATCTCTAAACAAACTGCAGTCCTTTTTTACAGAGCTTATAAACGAGCAACTGGCCAAATAGAGCCACAAGAGCCTTTAATTAACACCACATTCACTCTGAACTACAGAGAAAACAGCTGAAAACCAGGCTTTGGATGCATCTCTTCCAACACTTGTCTGTCTAAAACACACAGACAAACACCTGTGAATATCCGAAAGCCTCAACCCACGTTGCCTCTTGAGAAAAATAAAGTTATCTTCTATTCTATTCTAAAATAGCAGTCTAAACTATCAGAGCTCACACACCACACGCAATCTGGTCCAAAAGTCACATCTATTCCCACATGGGATGGACCACACACAATCTGGTCCAAAAGTCACATCTAATCCCACATGGGACGGACCACACGCAATCTGGTCCAAAAGTCACATCTAATCCCACATGGGACGGACCACACACAATCTGGTCCAAAAGTCACATCTAATCCCACATGGGATGGACCACATGCAATCTGGTCCAAAAGTCACATCTATTCCCACATGGGATGGACCACATGCAATCTGGTCCAAAAGTCACATCTATTCCCACATGGGACGGACCACATGCAATCTGGTCCAAAAGTCACATCTATTCCCACATGGGACGGACCACATGCAATCTGGTCCAGAAGTCACATCTAATCCCACATGGGACGGACCACACGCAATCTGGTCCAAAAGTCACATCTAATCCCACATGGGACGGACCACATGCAATCTGGTCCAGAAGTCACATCTATTCCCACATGGGACGGACCACATGCAATCTGGTCCAAAAGTCACATCTAATCCCACATGGGACGGACCACATGCAATCTGGTCCAAAAGTCACATCTAATCCCACATGGGACGGACCACACGCAATCTGGTCCAAAAGTCACATCTAATCCCACATGGGACGGACCACATGCAATCTGGTCCAAAAGTCACATCTAATCCCACATGGGACGGACCACATGCAATCTGGTCCAAAAGTCACATCTAATCCCACATGGGACGGACCACACGCAATCTGGTCCAAAAGTCACATCTAATCCCACATGGGACGGACCACATGCAATCTGGTCCAAAAGTCACATCTATTCCCACATGGGACGGACCACACACAATCTGGTCCAAAAGTCACATCTATTCCCACATGGGACGGACCACACCCAATCTGGTCCAAAAGTCACATCTAATCCCACATGGGATGGACCACACACATCTGGTCCAAAAGTCACATCTATTCCCACATGGGACGGACCACATGCAATCTGGTACCAATAGATGAATACATGAATATACAGCACATTCGTTACAGACGGAGCAGAGAGGAAAGAAGAACATCTCACCTATAAACCCAGTGAAGGTACAAGTAAATGATGTGGGGATGAGAGCTACCGGCAAGACAGAGACAGGAACAGATTTGGAAGGTATATAGTCTGTTTCCTGAAAGCTCAGCAGAAAAGCAAAAGGGCAAGGTTCTCTTTATGGGAGTGGGGCCAGGCTAGGCAGGGCCAATGGGACAGTTAGTTACTGAAATACCTCCGCATTCGTAAATCATCTGCCAGCAACGTTTCTAGTTAAAGTTTTTAGTTCAAATATTCCTGACATTAGATTTGGCATGAAAAAATCCTGATTTTAGATGTGATTTAAAATAAATCTGATGTTAGATGTTTATTTAAAATAATCCTGATTTTAGATGTGATTTAAAATAAATCTGATGTTAGATGTGATTTAAAATAATCCTGATTTTAGATGTGATTTAAAATAATCCTGATTTTAGATGTGATTTAAAATAATCCTGATTTTAGATGTGATTTAAAATATTCCTGATTTTAGATTTGACTTAATCCTGATTTTTGGTGAAGGGAGGACCCACTCTGTGTTACCTCATAACTCTGAATGTGTTTGAAATCCATCAAGCTCTCAAGTTACTGCTACTGGATAAATTAGACAGTGACTCCGGTTGGTTTCATGTCTGTTATATAGAACTCAGGGAACAATCAGCAGGTCACTTGATTAGTTTGTAAAATGACTCCCTGTCAATTGATTGAATTAGACACTTCCAATGAATTCATAACTCTGTGTGATTGGTCAAATGTATTATTAAATTAGTAATTGGTAAACTATAAAGATAGTATTGTCAGAGAGTGTCTTGACTCCATAAACTGGCAGACTGGCTGTGACAAGAAGAGAAGACGAGGGTAAGAAAGAGAAGGACCCCTCTGAACTGTCATGACCCAGAGGTCACACACATGGTGTGATCAATTACCCAACCAACGTGTCAGCCTCCAGTACCCACCCAGAGTCAGCCTCCAGTACCCACACAGAGTCAGTCTCCAGTACCCACCCACAGAGTCAGTCTCCAGTATCTAACCACCATGTCAGCCTCCATTACCCACCCACAGAGTCAGTCTCCAGTATCAACCACAGTGTCAGCCTCCAGTACCCACCTACAGAGTCAGTCTCCAGTATCAACCACCATGTTAGCCTCCAGTACCAACCATATAGAGCCAGCCTCCAGTGTCAACCACAGTGTCAGCCTCCGGTATCAACCACCATGTCAGTCTCCAGTACCCACCCACAGAGTCAGTCTCCAGTATCAACCCACAGAGTCAGCCTCCAGTACCAACCACAGAGTCAGTCTCCAGTATCAACCCACAGTGTCAGCCTCCAGTATCAACCACAGAGTCAGTCTCCATTATCAACCACAGAGTCAGTCTCCAGTATCAACCACAGAGTCAGTCTCCAGTATCAACCACAGTGTCAGCCTCCAGTACCCAACCACCATGTCAGCCTCCAGTATCAACCACCATGTCAGCCTCCAGTACCAACCACCATGTCAGCCTCCAGTACCAACCACCATGTCAGCCTCCAGTACCAACCACCATGTCAGCCTACCAGTACCAACCATCATGTCAGCCTCCAGTACCAACCACCATGTCAGCCTCCAGTACCAACCATCATGTCAGCCTCCAGTACCAACCACCATGTCAGCCTCCAGTACCCAACCACCATGTCAGCCTCCAGTACCCAACCACCATGTCAGCCTCCAGTACCCAACCACCATGTCAGCCTCCAGTACCAACCACCATGTCAGCCTCCAGTACCAACCACCATGTCAGCCTCCAGTACCAACCATCATGTCAGCCTCCAGTACCAACCACCAGGTCAGCCTCCAGTATCAACCATCATGTCAGCCTCCAGTATCAACCACCATGTCAGCCTCCAGTACCAACCACCGTGTCAGCCTCCAGTATCAACCATCATGTCAGCCTCCAGTACCAACCACCATGTCAGCCTCCAGTATCAACCACCATGTCAGCCTCCAGTATCAACCACCATGTCAGCCTCCAGTATCAACCACCATGTCAGCCTCCAGTACCAACCACCATGTCAGCCTCCAGTACCAACCACCATGTCAGCCTCCAGTATCAACCACCATGTCAGCCTCCAGTATCAACCACCATGTCAGCCTCCAGTACCAACCACCATGTCAGCCTCCAGTATCAACCACCATGTCAGCCTCCAGTACCCAACTACCATGTCAGCCTCCAGTACCCAACCGCCATGTCAGCCTCCAGTATCAACCACCATGTCAGCCTCCAGTACCCAACCACCATGTCAGGCTCCAGTATCCAACTACCATGTCAGCCTCCTCCTAACCCCAGTATCCAACCACCATGTCAGCCTCCTAACCCCAGTATCCAACTACCATGTTGGCCTCCTCCTAACCCCAGTATCCAACCACCATGTCAGCCTCCTAACCCCAGTATCCAACTACCGTGTCAGCCTCCTCCTAACCCCAGTATCCAACTATCATGTCGGCCTCCTCCTAACCCCAGTATCCAACCATCATGTCAGCCTCCTCCTAACCCCAGTATCCAACCACCATGTCAGCCTCCTCCTAACCCCAGTACCCAACCACCATGTCAGCCTCCTAACCCCAGTATCCAACCATCATGTCGGCCTCCTCCTAACCCCAGTATCCAACCATCATGTCAGCCTCCTCCTAACTCCAGTATCCAACCACCATGTCAGCCTCCTCCTAACCCCAGTATACAACCATCATGTCAGCCTCCTCCTAACCCCAGTATCCAACCACCATGTCAGCCTCCTCCTAACCCCAGTATACAACTATCATGTCAGCCTCCTAACCCCAGTATCCAACCACCATGTCAGCCTCCTCCTAATCCCAGTATCCAACCACCATGTCAGCCTCCTCCTATATATAGGCTGACATAACTGATATATATAGGCTGATCTGACTGACATATATAGGCTAATATAACTGACATATATAGGCTGACATAACTGACATTTATAGGCTGATCTGACTGACATATATAGGCTGATATAACTGACATATATAGGCTGATCTGACTGACATATATAGGCTGATATAACTGACATATATAGGCTGATCTGACTGACATATATAGGCTGATATAACTGACATATATAGGCTGATATAACTGACATATATAGGCTGATATAACTGACATTTATAGGCTGATATAACTGACATTTATAGGCTGATATAACTGACATATGTAGGCTGATCTGACTGACATATATAGGCTGATATAACTGACATATATAGGCTGATCTGACTGACATATATAGGCTGATATAACTGACATTTATAGGCTGATATAACTGACATATATAGGCTGATATAACTGACATATATAGGCTGATCTGACTGACATTTATAGGCTGATCTGACTGACATATATAGGCTGATATAACTGACATATATAGGCTGACATAACTGACATATGTAGGCTGATCTGACTGACATTTATAGGCTGACATAACTGACATATATAGGCTGATATAACTGACATATATAGGCTGACATAACTGACATATGTAGGCTGACATAACTGACATATGTAGGCTGACATAACTGACATATGTAGGCTGACATAACTGACACATGTAGGCTGACATAACTGACATATATAGGCTGATATAACTGACATATGTAGGCTGACATAACTGACATATATAGGCTGATATAACTGACATATATAGGCTGATATAACTGACATATGTAGGCTGACATAACTGACATATATAGGCTGATATAACTGACATTTATAGGCTGATATAACTGACATATATAGGCTGATATAACTGACATATATAGGCTGATCTGACTGACATTTATAGGCTGATCTGACTGACATATATAGGCTGATATAACTGACATATATAGGCTGACATAACTGACATATGTAGGCTGATCTGACTGACATTTATAGGCTGACATAACTGACATATATAGGCTGATATAACTGACATATATAGGCTGACATAACTGACATATGTAGGCTGACATAACTGACATATGTAGGCTGACATAACTGACATATGTAGGCTGACATAACTGACACATGTAGGCTGACATAACTGACATATATAGGCTGATATAACTGACATATGTAGGCTGACATAACTGACATATATAGGCTGATATAACTGACATATATAGGCTGATATAACTGACATATGTAGGCTGACATAACTGACATATATAGGCTGATATAACTGACATATGTAGGCTGACATAACTGACATATGTAGGCTGACATAACTGACATATGTAGGCTGACATAACTGACATATGTAGGCTGACATAACTGACACATGTAGGCTGACATAACTGACATATATAGGCTGATATAACTGACATATGTAGGCTGACATAACTGACATATATAGGCTGATATAACTGACATATATAGGCTGATATAACTGACATATGTAGGCTGACATAACTGACATATATAGGCTGATATAACTGACATATGTAGGCTGACATAACTGACATATATAGGCTGATATAACTGACATATGTAGGCTGACATAACTGACATATATAGGCTGATATAACTGACATATGTAGGCTGACATAACTGACATATATAGGCTGATATAACTGACATATGTAGGCTGATCTGACTGACATATATAGGCTGATATAACTGACATATATAGGCTGATCTGACTGACATTTATAGGCTGACATAACTGACATATATAGGCTGATATAACTGACATATATAGGCTGACATAACTGACATATGTAGGCTGACATAACTGACATATGTAGGCTGACATAACTGACATATGTAGGCTGACATAACTGACATATGTAGGCTGACATAACTGACATATGTAGGCTGACATAACTGACATATATAGGCTGATATAACTGACATATGTAGGCTGACATAACTGACATATATAGGCTGACATAACTGACATATGTAGGCTGACATAACTGACATATGTAGGCTGACATAACTGACATATATAGGCTGATATAACTGACATATGTAGGCTGACATAACTGACATATACAGGCTGATATAACTGACATATGTAGGCTGATATAACTGACATATATAGGCTGATATAACTGACATATGTAGGCTGACATAACTGACATATACAGGCTGATATAACTGACATATGTAGGCTGATATAACTGACATATATAGGCTGACATAACTGACATATGTAGGCTGACATAACTGACATATGTAGGCTGATATAACTGACATATGTAGGCTGATATAACTGACATATGTAGGCTGACATAACTGACATATATAGGCTGACATAACTGACATATGTAGGCTGACATAACTGACATATGTAGGCTGATATAACTGACATATGTAGGCTGATCTGACTGACATATATAGGCTGACATAACGGACATATATAGGCTGATATAACTGACATATATAGGCTGACATAACTGACATATATAGGCTGACATAACTGACATATGTAGGCTGACATAACTGACATATGTAGGCTGATCTGACATATATAGACTGACATAACTGACATATGTAGGCTGACATAACTGACATATGTAGGCTGACATAACTGACATATGTAGGCTGACATAACTGACATATATAGGCTGATATAACTGACATATATAGGCTGACATAACTGACATATGTAGGCTGATCTGACATATATAGACTGACATAACTGACATATGTAGGCTGATCTGACATATATAGACTGACATAACTGACATATGTAGGCTGACATAACTGACATATGTAGGCTGACATAACTGACATATGTAGGCTGACATAACTGACATATATAGGCTGATATAACTGACATATATAGGCTGACATAACTGACATATGTAGGCTGATCTGACATATATAGACTGACATAACTGACATATGTAGGCTGACATAACTGACATATGTAGGCTGACATAACTGACATATGTAGGCTGACATAACTGACATATGTAGGCTGACATAACTGACATATGTAGGCTGACATAACTGACATATGTAGGCTGATCTGACATATATAGACTGACATAACTGACATATGTAGGCTGACATAACTGACATATGTAGGCTGACATAACTGACATATATAGGCTGATATAACTGACCTAAATCAGGAGGTTTGCGTATGCTGATATTAACTATGGGTAGTAGGAAGTTACAGCATCATTTTTAGTCACAATAAATGTGATGTCACCACACTCCACACCCACCCACCTCTACTCTCCTCCCTTCTTCTCTCCCTGTTCTCCTCCCTCCTCTCCCTGTTCTCCTCCCTCCTCTCCTAGTTCTCCTCCCTCCTCTCCTAGTTCTCCTCCCTCCTCTCCTAGTCCTCCTCCCTCCTTCTTTCCCTGTCCTCCCTCCTCCTCTCCTAGTTCTCCTCCCTCTCCTAGTTCTCCTCCCTCCTCTCCTAGTTCTCCTCCCTCTCCTCCTAGTTCTCCTCCCTCTCCTAGTTCTCCTCCCTCTCCTAGTTCTCCTCCCTCTCCTAGTTCTCCTCCCTCTCCTAGTTCTCCTCCCTCCTCTCCTAGTTCTCCTCCCTCCTCTCCTAGTTCTCCTCCCTCCTCTCCTAGTTCTCCTCCCTCCTCTCCTAGTTCTCCTCCCTCCTCTCCTAGTTCTCCTCCCTCCTCTCCTAGTTCTCCTCCCTCCTCTGTCTGCTCCAGTTGGCTCTCAGATCCAGAGTCCAGAAAAGTCACACCACGTTGTCTTCACCACTTGCTCCTCAGCTATTAGTCTTCTTCAACATCTTCAACCTCAAGCTAACCTGTAAAGAGGAAGAGAAAGTACTGATTGGATATCAAAGTAGTCATGATAGTATTTAGTCATTGGAAATGTACTATATAGGTAATATTGACTTATCTAAAAAATTTAAAAAAACATTTTTTTATTGTTGAATAATACATTTTACATCAAGTATTTTGTATGAAAAAGTGGGATCTGATTTTCTTGGTGTAACGGTGAAAAATGTCTTAGCTGTCTTTCTCTGTTTTACCTAACAACTCCTTAGATGCAGACCAATAGGACCTGACCTATGGTTCACTGTGTTCTCAAACATCATATTATGTTGAGTCATAGAAACTTCTGGTAACATCTGGTACTGTTATACATCTGGTAACATCTGGTACTGTTATACATCTGGTAACATTTGGTACTGTTATACATCTGGTAACATCTGGTACTGTTATACATCTGGTAACATCTGGTACTGTTATACATCTGGTAACGTCTGGTACTGTTATACATCTGGTAATATCTGGTACTGTTATACATCTGGTAACATCTGGTACTGTTATACATCTGGTAACATCTGGTACTGTTATACATCTGGTAACATCTGGTACTGTTATACATCTGATAACATCTGGTACTGTTATACATCTGGCAACATCTGGTACTGTTATACATCTGGTAACATCTGGTACTGTTATACATCTGGCAACATCTGGTACTGTTATACATCTGGTAACAGTCTGGTACTGTTATACATCCGGCAACATCTGGTACTGTTATACATCTGGTACTGTTATACATCTGGCAACATCTGGCAACATCTGGTACTGTTATACATCTGGTAACATCTGGTACTGTTATACATCTGGCAACATCTGGTACTGTTATACATCTGACAACATCTGGTACCGTTATTCAGAGATTACCACCTGAACTCTAAACTATTCCATGCTGGCATCATCAATTCAATAAAATAATCCCCAAAAATCAGAATTCCATAATGTGGTTTGGGATTATGTCCACCTCATTCCTGATAGAAAGCTTCCCTTTGACAACAGAATATTTCAGAGCAAACATAGGTACGGTGATGGTATAACAGCTGTGGGAAATTCAATTATCTCTTGTAGCAGAAAGCCATATACACAAAATAAATCGTGTTTTTTTTCAGCAAATCATTTATTTTCAGAAATTGAATTGGAACAAAATTATAGATTGTTTTGATTACGCACATTAACACCTGCCACAACAGTCCTAGAGAGATGGAACTACCTCTTAGATATCATAACAATTCATTAACACCTGTTTACAACAGTCCTAGAGAGATGGAACTACCTCTTAGATATCATTACAATTCATTAACACCTGTTTACAACAGTCCTAGAGAGATGGAACTACCTCTTAGATATCATTACAATTCATTAACACCTGTCACAACAGTCCTAGAGAGATGGAACTACCTCTTAGATATCATTACAATTCATTAACACCTGTCACAACAGTCCTAGAGAGATGGAACTACCTCTTAGATATCATTACAATTCATTAACACCTGTCACAACAGTCCTAGAGAGATGGAACTACCTCTTAGATATCATAACAATTCATTAACATCTGTTTACAACAGTCCTAGAGAGATGGAACTACCTCTTAGATATCATTACAATTCATTAACACCTGTTTACAACAGTCCGAGAGAGATGGAACTACCTCTTAGATATCATAACAATTCATTAACACCTGTTTACAACAGTCCGAGAGAGATGGAACTACCTCTTAGATACCATAACAATTCATTAACACCTGTTTACAACAGTCCGAGAGAGATGGAACTACCTCTTAGATATCATTACAATTCATTAAACCTCGTGAGACTCTAGGGGCAGTATTTCATTATTGGATTAAAAAAACGTGCCCGTTTTAAGCGCAATATTTTGTCACGAAAAGATGCTCGACTATGCATATAATTGGCAGCTTTGGAAAGAAAACACTCTGACGTTTCCAAAACTGCAAAGATATTATCTGTGAGTGCCCCAGAACTGATGCTTCAGGCGAAACCAAGATGAAACCTCAAACAGGAAATTAGCAGAATTTTTGAGGCTCTGTTTTACATTGTCTCCTTATATGGCTGTGAATGTGCCATGAACAAGCCTAAGCTTTCTGCCGTTTGCCCAAGGTGTCTGCAGCATTGTGACGTATTTGTAGGCATATCATTGGAAGATTGGCCATAAGAGACTACATTTGCCAGGGGTCCGCCCGGTGTCCTTTGTCTAAATTGGTGCGTAATCTTCAACTGGAGGCATTTTCCATTGAGATTCAGAGGAGAACGCACACTTCCACAAACGATATATCATCGAAGAGATATGTGAAAAACACGTTGAGGATTGATTCTAAACAACGTTTATCATGTTTCAGTCGATATTATGTAGTTAATTTGGAAAAAAGTTCAGCGTTTTGATAACTGAATTTGTTTTTTTTGGTAGCCAAACGTGACGCACCAAACGGAGCGATTTCTCCTAAACAAATAATCTTTCAGGAAAAACAGAACATTTGCTATCTAACTGAGAGTCTCCTCATTGAAAACATCTGAAGTTCTTCAAAGGTAAATGATTTATTTTAATGTTTTTCTGTTTTTTGTGAAAATGTTGCCTGCTGATGCTAATGCTAAATGCTACGCTAGCTATCAATACACAAATGCTTGTTTTGCTATGGTTGAGAAGCATATTTTGAAAATCTGAGATGACAGTGTTGTTAACAAAAGGCTACGCTTGAGAGCTAGCATGTTAATTTAAATTCATTTGCGATTTTCATGAATAGTTAACGTTGCGTTATGGTAATGAGCTTGAGGCTGTATTCACGATCCCGGATCCAGGATGGCTAGTATCAAGAGGATAACATCTGTTTACAACAGTCCTAGAGAGATGGAACTACCTCTTAGATACCATAACAATTCATTAACACCTGCCACAACAGTCCTCTTAGATTAATTTAGCCAGAGACGGAAAAAAACAAACAAACGAGTCATAACTGGATAACTTCGTAACCAAAGACAGAAGGTTGTTCAAGCTGTCTCTAACATCTCCCTGTCTGGAACTCCAGGAACATCTACTCCTTATGAGTCTCAAACATCTTCCTGTCTGGATCTCCAGTAACATCTACTCCTTATGAGTCTCAAACTACTTCCTGTCTGGATCTCCAGTAACATCTACTCCTTAGTAGTCTCAAACATCTTCTTTCTGTCTGATTTGTCTTCGATGTTCTTACGCCAGTCACCCACAGATTCTTTGTCCTGAGGTGGGAAGAGAAGCAGATCAAATATATTAGTCTACATTTTGTCGTGTTGGATCCATGTATGTTTGTTTCTATGTGCATTTGAGTAATACAACAATTAATCCCAAATAAAAAAAACAACGACTCAGAATCATCCACATTAGAGTGCTGGGGTGAAATAGTGTTTACACTATAGTAGTAGTTTCACCACTTGTTAATGTATCAGATTACACTCACATTATTTGTAATATAACATTTGGTGTCAGCAGTGGGATCCTCTTGAACTCTCATACAACGAACTCAACTGATATTAAGTTATAGTATTTGGAAGCAAATCTACCTCTTCCTTGACCTCCTTCTTGACTTGCTTCAGGTTGGCCCTCAGATCCATGGACACCTTGTGTTTGGAGCCCAGCAGAGCCTGGAGCATAGCATCAGCAGACATGCGGACTTTCTTCAGGACGGGCTTCTTGAACTTGCCCTTCAGGTCCTGTACTTTAATCTGCAGATCCTCAATCTGAACAGAGAGAGACAGAGACAGAGAGACAGAATAAACACACTACACGCACACCACATATCAGATATAACCCCACCTCTTTAGCAATACAGTATATCAGATATAACCCCACCTCTTTATCATTACAGATCAGATATAACCCCACCTCCTTAGCAATACAGTATATCAGATATAACCCCACCTCTTTATCATTACAGATGTAACCCCACCTCTTTACCAATACAGATCAGATATAACCCCACCTCTTTATCATTACATTATATCAGATATAACCCCACCTCTTTATCATTACAGATCAGATATAACCCCACCTCTTTATCATTACATTATATCAGATATAACCCCACCTCTTTACCAATACAGATCAGATATAACCCACCTCTTTATCATTACAGATCAGATATAACCCCACCTCTTTATCATTACAGATCAGATACAACCCCACCTCTTTATCATTACAGATCAGATACAACCCCACCTCTTTATCATTACAGATCAGATATAACCCCACCTCTTTACCATTACAGATCAGATATAACCCCACCTCTTTATCATTAAATTATATCAGATATAACCCCACCTCTTTATCATTACATTATATCAGATATAACCCCACCTCTTTATCATTACATTATATCAGATATAACCCCACCTCTTTACCAATACAGATCAGATATAACCCCACCTCTTTATCATTACATTATATCAGATATAACCCCACCTCTTTATCAATACAGATCAGATATAACCCCACCTCTTTATCATTACAGATCAGATATAACCCCACCTCTTTATCATTACAGATCAGATATAACCCCACCTCTTTATCATTACATTATATCAGATATAACCCCACCTCTTTATCATTACAGATCAGATATAACCCCACCTCTTTACCAATACAGATCAGATATAACCCCACCTCTTTATCATTACAGATCAGATATAACCCCACCTCTTTACCAATACAGATCAGATATAACCCCACCTCTTTATCACTACATTATATCAGATATAACCCCACCTCTTTACCAATACAGATCAGATATAACCCCACCTCTTTATCATTACAGATCAGATATAACCCCACCTCTTTATCACTACATTATATCAGATATAACCCCACCTCTTTATCATTACAGATCAGATATAACCCCACCTCCTTAGCAATACAGTATATCAGATATAACCCCACCTCTTTATCATTACAGATCAGATATAACCCCACCTCTTTATCATTAAATTATATCAGATATAACCCCACCTCTTTATCATTACATTATATCAGATATAACCCCACCTCTTTACCAATACAGATCAAATATAACCCCACCTCTTTATCATTACAGATCAGATATAACCCCACCTCTTTATCATTACAGATCAGATACAACCCCAGCTCTTTATCATTACAGATCAGATATAACCCCACCTCTTTATCATTACAGATCAGATACAACCCCAGCTCTTTATCATTACAGATCAGATATAACCCCACCTCTTTATCATTACAGATCAGATATAACCCCACCTCTTTATCATTGCAGATCAGATATAACCCCACCTCTTTATCAATACATTATATCAGATATAACCCCACCTCTTTATCATTACAGATCAGATATAACCCCACCTCTTTATCATTACAGATCAGATATAACCCCACCTCTTTATCATTACAGATCAGATATAACCCCACCTCTTTATCATTACATTATATCAGATATAACCCCACCTCTTTACCAATACAGATCAGATATAACCCCACCTCTTTATCATTACAGATCAGATATAACCCCACCTCTTTATCATTACAGATCAGATACAACCCCACCTCTTTATCATTACAGATCAGATACAACCCCACCTCTTTATCATTACAGATCAGATACAACCCCACCTCTTTATCATTACAGATCAGATATAACCCCACCTCTTTACCATTACAGATCAGATATAACCCCACCTCTTTATCATTAAATTATATCAGATATAACCCCACCTCTTTATCATTACATTATATCAGATATAACCCCACCTCTTTATCATTACATTATATCAGATATAACCCCACCTCTTTACCAATACAGATCAGATATAACCCCACCTCTTTATCATTACATTATATCAGATATAACCCCACCTCTTTACCAATACAGATCAGATATAACCCCACCTCTTTATCATTACAGATCAGATATAACCCCACCTCTTTATCATTACAGATCAGATATAACCCCACCTCTTTATCATTACATTATATCAGATATAACCCCACCTCTTTATCATTACAGATCAGATATAACCCCACCTCTTTACCAATACAGATCAGATATAACCCCACCTCTTTATCATTACAGATCAGATATAACCCCACCTCTTTACCAATACAGATCAGATATAACCCCACCTCTTTATCACTACATTATATCAGATATAACCCCACCTCTTTACCAATACAGATCAGATATAACCCCACCTCTTTATCATTACAGATCAGATATAACCCCACCTCTTTATCATTACATTATATCAGATATAACCCCACCTCTTTATCATTACAGATCAGATATAACCCCACCTCCTTAGCAATACAGTATATCAGATATAACCCCACCTCTTTATCATTACAGATCAGATATAACCCCACCTCTTTATCATTAAATTATATCAGATATAACCCCACCTCTTTATCATTACATTATATCAGATATAACCCCACCTCTTTACCAATACAGATCAAATATAACCCCACCTCTTTATCATTACAGATCAGATATAACCCCACCTCTTTATCATTACAGATCAGATACAACCCCAGCTCTTTATCATTACAGATCAGATATAACCCCACCTCTTTATCATTACAGATCAGATACAACCCCAGCTCTTTATCATTACAGATCAGATATAACCCCACCTCTTTATCATTACAGATCAGATATAACCCCACCTCTTTATCATTGCAGATCAGATATAACCCCACCTCTTTATCAATACATTATATCAGATATAACCCCACCTCTTTATCATTACAGATCAGATATAACCCCACCTCTTTATCATTACAGATCAGATATAACCCCACCTCTTTATCATTACAGATCAGATACAACCCCAGCTCTTTATCATTACAGATCAGATATAACCCCACCTCCTTAGCAATACAGTATATCAGATATAACCCCACCTCTTTATCATTACAGATCAGATATAACCCCACCTCTTTATCATTAAATTATATCAGATATAACCCCACCTCTTTATCATTACATTATATCAGATATAACCCCACCTCTTTACCAATACAGATCAGATATAACCCCACCTCTTTATCATTACAGATCAGATATAACCCCACCTCTTTATCATTACAGATCAGATACAACCCCAGCTCTTTATCATTACAGATCAGATACAACCCCAGCTCTTTATCATTACAGATCAGATATAACCCCACCTCTTTATCATTACAGATCAGATATAACCCCACCTCTTTATCATTGCAGATCAGATATAACCCCACCTCTTTATCAATACATTATATCAGATATAACCCCACCTCTTTATCATTACAGATCAGATATAACCCCACCTCTTTATCATTACAGATCAGATATAACCCCACCTCTTTATCATTACAGATCAGATATAACCCCACCTCTTTATCATTACATTATATCAGATATAACCCCACCTCTTTATCATTACAGATCAGATATAACCCCACCTCTTTATCATTACATTATATCAGATATAACCCCACCTCTTTATCATTACAGATCAGATATAACCCCACCTCTTTATCATTACATTATATCAGAAATAACCCCACCTCTTTACCAATACAGATCAGATATAACCCCACCTCTTTATCATTACAGATCAGATATAACCCCACCTCTTTATCATTACAGATCAGATATAACCCCACCTCTTTATCATTACAGATCAGATATAACCCCACCTCTTTATCATTACAGATCAGATACAACCCCACCTCTTTATCATTACAGATCAGATATAACCCCACCTCTTTACCATTACAGATCAGAT